>NC_030998.1:384698-584619 GCF_000149955.1 Fusarium oxysporum f. sp. lycopersici 4287
AATGTGATTGAACATAATTGGGTGACGGGACTTTCCGCTTATGTTCGGGACCCGAAGACCAGAGATCTTAACAGGCTGTGTAGCAAACATGGTGATCGTGGCTGCATGGAAAGGTGTGGAAGGGTTGTTGATATGCAAGTTCGGTATCTTTTTATCACACGGTGGATAAGACTCTGACACCGGATTGTCAGCGACATTATCTTTCAGAAGTATAACGAGGAGTGAAGATACTAGGTTGTTGAAAAGGTATATATGGCTATGGGAGACTTGGCACGAAAAAAGAATCTATCGGACTGCTCTATGATTGAATTGCCCCTTGTACCATATCTTAGAAATTACCTAGTATCCTACGATTAGTCTTTGAAAATGGGTTCGACAAACCACTCAAACCTCTTGCGGTTAGCACAGACTGTCCAGCAGGCCACCGAGACTATCGTGAAACACTTGCAGTACACCAAACAGCAAGAACCGTCCTTCGATCAAGACAGCAAGGCTATTCAGGGTGATGCCGATACACATTCCGTCAGGATCCAGCTCAACGATGCAGCACAAGACCTCCTCCGTCTAGTCAACGGCCCAGCAAATGAATACCGCTCCTTCTTTATGTCGCACTATACTCTTGCAGCATACCAAGTTGCACTTCACTTCAAGATCTTCAGACATGTTCCTCTTGGCGGCAAGATCAGTATTGCCGACCTAGCTTCCAAAGCTGGCATCGACAAGGATCGCTGTCGCAGAGTGATCAAGCATCTTGCAACCCAACGCGTCTTTGAGGAAGTCGAGCCAGATATATTCACTCACACCGCAAGCTCTGCTCTCATCGCACGGGACAGCGACATGGAAGCTATCCTGTGGATGCAATTCGACGAAATGTTCAAAGCAGCCTCTGACTCTGTTAAATTCGTCCAAAATGATCTGAACGGATCTGCCGAGGCCGATTCGCCGTTTTGTACGCGTCATGGCAAGCCGCCGTATCAATTCTACGCCGAGAACCCTGAGAAGGGGCTCAACTTCGCAAAGGCTATGGCTGCGTTGACCCAAATGGATCGCTCAATCTCTGCACTTCGCGATGGATTCCAGTGGGGCAAGCTCGAGGCTCCTGGAAAGGTTGTCGATGTCGGTGGTGCAAGCGGACATGTTTCTATGGACCTGGCAGCCGTATTCCCCGATCTGACCTTTGTCGTTCAAGACGTTAGCATTGAAGCTCTCGATGATGGAAAAGCAAAGTTACCATCTGAGATTGCAGATCGAGTCTCTTTCATGCAACACGATTTCTTCGAGGATCAGCCCATCACCGATGCAAGCGCCTTTTTCATGCGTCAGTGCCTTCATAACTGGAGGGATGAAGACTGCATTAAGATCCTTCGAGCTCTTGTCCCCGCACTTGAAAAGTGCAAACCTGGAACTCCTCTTCTTATCAACGAGGAAGTCTTGCCAGAGCTGAATGAGGTTTCAAAGTATCAGGAACATTTATCGCGGCAGTGCGATATGTGTATGTTCGTGGTCGCTGGGTCGAAGGAACGAACTAGGGGCGATTTTGAAAATTTGCTCAAAGAAGCTGATCCTAGGTTCAGTGTTGTCAAGGTTCACAGGAATAGTACGAGTACAATGGGTCTCGTCGAGGCGTATCTTGGTCAATAGATCCACAACTTCGTTTACTAAACGAGGTTCACTATATACATGAATCAAGCTACAAGCATCACAGTGTCAATCAGTGCCCAAATAAGGAAGGAGGCCCAGCGAGTATATGCAAAATCAAGGCCAACGTTACAGCCAAATACCCTTCTTGAAAACGCCGACGGGATTTATGTTGTGTTTGATGAAACAGCCAGTATCAGGCTAATACAGCCACCGGGAAAGAACATATCCGCTGTATCATGGTCCCTGTATTCTTTGCCCTGGCATAAATACTACTGCCGACGGTTTTTCCCGCTGGATACAGATTTCGATACGGGATGCAATGTAACGCCGGGAATAAAAGTCAGGTTCTCAGTGAGGGGTAGGCCACAATTGAACGGTCAAGTCTACCTATTCTGTACGTCAGTCGTTTGACTCTGGAGATATGCAGATTAATATGGCAAGTAACATCGAGATAATCACACTCAGATGATCTGATGGCAACTCATTCTAAGGTATAAAAGCTCTGACTTTGTCATCTTACATGACTTGCTTCTGACCGTCTTCATCACTATCCAATAACCAAACCCTTAAATCTACTCCAAGACTCTTTTTCAAAATGCAATTCAACATCAACACCATCCTCGCCATCTTCGCCATGGCCTCTGTCGCCGCAGCTCAGCAGCAGTGCATCGAGACTCCCGCCAACAACCAGTGCCCTGCATCGCATCCCAAGTTCTGCGCCGTTGCTAGTGGTACTGGTGTTATCCACACCGCTTGTTGCCAGTCCAATGTTCAGTGTTAAGGGACAAGACGTACTTGCCATGCTTCTTGTAAGTGACTTTCCCTGTACATTCAACTGGTACACTTCTGACAAAATCATGATATGCAGT
This sequence comes from Fusarium oxysporum f. sp. lycopersici 4287, assembly GCF_000149955.1. Taxonomy (NCBI): domain Eukaryota; kingdom Fungi; phylum Ascomycota; class Sordariomycetes; order Hypocreales; family Nectriaceae; genus Fusarium; species Fusarium oxysporum. The sequence goes on from NC_030998.1 coordinate 387,209, forward strand.
GAGTCCCTGGACATAAAAGCGCTCGGACTATATCGTATCATCTTGCGCTCCAAGAAGATACGTGCTTGAGGGATTGTGGAAAGTGGGTTAGTAGTGTTTCCTTCAGGTCAGATGCCCCGGCTTTGTTAGAATATTTCCCATCGTCTACTCCAACGAGACTCACAATGTACTATTTTCCCTCATAGATGTCTGTCATAATGTATAACGTGCCTCATTCTGTGAACAGACTTCGGGCCTTGAGGCAGGGGCGACACTGAACTACTCAAAGGGCATCCTAAGCTCATATTATATTATCCTATGCTATCCTAAACTCTTCCAAGTTCTCCCAAAGTGATAAACTATATAATACCGTCGTGTTTTTCCTCAAAGTATGCCATCGTCGTCGTCAACATTCGGCCAAGCTTTGTTCGCACTACAGCTCGCAAGCCTTTCTGTTCGCTGGTATATGTTGCTATATATGAATCACCACCCCGTAGAACCCGGTTTTGGGAGTAGTTGGATCGGCGATAGGAAGTTCCGTCCCGAGTACTTGATATGAGAGTGGCGTAAAAGCGCGGCGGCTCTTTTGCGAGATTACCTAGTCTGAAATGATATGTTTGTTGTAGGGTTCCGTTTTTGACCGTCAAAAACCGTTCTTGACCGTCAAATTCCTAAAGGGGGTTTTTGGCGGTAATTTACGTCAAAAACTCTCCCATTTTAGGCTTAGTGAGTGGCCATATTAGGATTAGCTGGTGTACGGAATAGGTTTAGCGCGTCAAATAACCGATGCAGCACACAAATTATCACCAAATTCCCTTCTGCGCTCTGTTCCTTCACAGCGTTCCTTTAGTGCTACGAACTACCTTCATTGTAAGCTTCGGAATCGGCTTAGTCCACTTAGCACCGATAAGGTCACTTTCATCTATATGAACAGTCGGGTGCTAAAGAGGCTCAAGACGGTCAAAGATAATCCGGCAGAACCGAATGGTTGGGAGACAGTTGACGTTGCTTGGCTGATAAAGATAGAAAACGCCTTCCAAGACTCCATTGTTGTGGATGGCTGGGGTTGGGAAGAGACCGATATGGAAAATAGTGGAGATGAAATGGGCATTGGCCAATGAGAGGTTTTTGACATGCAAAATACCTCGAGGTTTCTGACGTCAAAAACCTTGGTCAGATAGGTAAATTACCGTTCGGTAAATTACCTCGACGGAACCCTAGTTTGTTGAACCTGTTGAGGCGCGCCTGGGAATGGTTTTTGAAGGTTGTCAATCAGATTCTGTCCCATGGTAACAGCATCCTATGCGTCTTTAACCAGGCGCCTTTTTCTCTCTTAAGAAAGAAACCGTCTGATATTTAACCAAGGTGCCAAAAGATAGTTAGTCTAGAGGTCTACTAAGTTTCTGCTGAATTTACCTAAGTCTTCCTATCAGTTTGTACGTCATCCTAAGTTTTGTAGCCTCCTCGTTGGAAGGTCCCGCAATTAGGTCGAATTGGATACAGTCATTGACAGAACGTACGCTCTCTTTCCCAAGCTCTATTGGTGAGATTGACGGAGGATTCAAGTAATGAACAGGATCGATCTGGCGAGACATGGCTAGATGAGGGACAAGACTCTTACTCATGCTAAGCAAGTCGGGATTGGGATTGACGAGTTCACGTGGTTGGAGGTCCGAATGGCTCTGACGGTGACGGATAATCAGACCTTTGAGGAAGATCAATTCTTTCTATGGTGAGAGGCAACAAGGACTTTGGCGATATGAGAAGTAAAGGTCCAAGTGACTAGGTAGTGCAGTCATGTCACAGGGGATTTCCACCATGCACTGAAGCAATATAATGCGAAACTCAATGAATTGTCAGCTATTCCACCTACAAAGGTCTAGGATCAACGCTCTGCAAAGTCGGCGTAACCTTTCCAAACAATCCCGTATCCTTATCAATAGGTACCTTATCAATCGTAGTCTCCCTATTGTAACCATTTCCATCTGGAATATGGAATCGATGGTACGCGATGTACCACTCATCCGTTCCAGGAATGTTGATAATGGAATTATGTCCCGTAGCAAGAATGCCCTTCGATTCATCCTTCTCGAGAATAACACCACGATATGTCCAGGGCCCAATGGGGTTATCTGCCGTAGCATACCCAACGCGATAGTTCTCTGAACCAGTGTCGTCGATAGAGTATGTCAGATGATACGTTCCATCGCGATAGTTGACGAAAAGACCTTCGCGGAAGTTCTCGAGGCCTGAGATTTTGTGCCACCCTGCTTTGAGAGAGACCATGTCGTCGTTCAACTCTGCGACAATGGGGACACCATTTCCCCAATAAATATACCACTTCCCAGTCTCAGGGTCCTTGAAAGCAGCTGGATCAATCGCCTGATTGCTGACAATCTCCTCATCAGAAGTTCCCTTGATCATCGGCTTATCCTGCGCTTTCCATGGCCCCTCAGGATGATCAGCCACCGCCGCACCGATACTTTTATGCCCATCCTTCACAGAGGGATTATTCCCACTGTGATAGAAGTAGTACTTCCCACCACGCGCTGCGAAAGCGGGAGCCCAGGCATTGCCAGTAGCCCAGGGCACGTTACCATTCGCACCATCGAGGGTAAGGAATGGCTTCTCGCTCTTCGTCCATGATACGAGATCTGATGATTTCCACCAGTAGAAGACGTTGCCGCCCCAGCCTTCGAAGCCGTCGGTGGTTGGGAAGATGTAGTATGTCTTGTTGACGATGGCAATGTTGGGGTCGGCCCAGAGACCAGGAAGGACAGGGCTGTCGCGTTTTGTGAGGGCGAGAGATGAGGCCTCTTTAAGGGTTAGGAAAGCCACGAGGAGATGGCTGGGGAATGATAGAAGACGCATGATGGGATATCTGAACACAGGTTTGTGAGGTCTGTTTCGCGGTTCATTCCATCGCGACGAATGGCGACTTACACGGTCTATATATCATCACCAAGATCGCCAAGCGTCACCATTTCCTGTAATTGCTCTATTACCAGTTCTCCGGCCCGTCACGGACCGAACATTCTGCTCCATGGCGTAAGTGAATCCTTCCTGTAATTCTATTCGTGCGCAAAGTCAGGATGTTTCCCCCGCATTGACTCTGGGGGATCGGCGTTGCGGGGTGATTAAGCGCTCGAGTCATTGGGTAATTAGCTGGCCTCGTATGAACCTCCAATGCTACCTGCCGAGATCGTGGGGCGACTAAACCACGTTTTGGTCACGCGGTGGGACGATCCCTCGGCTTGGTTCCTGTTCATCCCTAGTGTTGAACGGGACTCCGGTGAAGGGTTCAGGAACTTGCTAGAGGGCCGCCTATGGCATAGTCACTTAGAGGCTTGGAGCCATGACATCTGTATTCCAATGCGACTGGTGCTTCATCGTATACTCACCATGATTGACACAAGGGTCCATGCACTGTCATAAGAGACGTTTACTTGCTGCAGATTCATGTGTTATTCGCGGCAGACAGCCATGCAGTATATATAGAAGTTGAAATATTTACAGATGCAATTCATGTATAGACAATAGATTCCAGCTCATCGCCCCAACAGGCCAACCATCCCCATTCCGGTTCTCTAGTAAGCAACAGGCCAGCCATTGTCATATCTGAGCAAGTTGATACCCAAAAGCGCCGTACCAGCATTGTTATAATAATGATAAACAAGAACATCCGCATCATTATCAGTGAAAACAGCATTATGTCCCGGTCCATGAATAGACCCATGACTAGCCATAATCTCCGTTCCTCCACCAGACATCATCTGCTTACCAGCCTTATCAACATAAGGGCCAGTAATGCTGTTCGACCGTCCAACCATGACCCGGTACGTGCTAGCAGCGCCTTGACAGCACTTGTCGAACGACGCCCAGAGGTAGTAAGTGCTTCCGCGCTTGGTGATGAAGGGTGCCTCGACAGCGCCTTCGACGGAGGCGTCGCGCTTGGCGAGGGAGTACATGCTTGACCCGGTGCGCTTGCCGGTCTTGGGGTCGAGTTGGATGAGCTTGATGCCGGACCAGAAGGAGCCGAAAGAGAGCCACCATTTTCCGTCCGAGTCGACGAAGAGATTGCCGTCGATGGCGTTGTAGTCGTTGTTGTTGTTGGACTCGACGACGACGCCTTGGTTGGTCCATGAGCCGGATGCACCGGTCTTGCTGGTAGCGAGGAAGATGGCAGAGGTGCGCTGGCCGAAGGAAGAGGCGGAGTAGTACAGATAGTACTGGCCATTGTGGTAAGATATATCGGGGGCCCAGAGGTTCTTGTCAGGGTTCAAATCCATACCACGAAATCCACATATGGATCCATAATGTGGATCCATATCCATTCCATTCCATTCCACGTGGGCTTCAGCATTTCCATATCCACGCCACGAAGCCCCTTCCACATGTTCCACATGTGGAAATCGTGGAATATTTTAGGTGGGGTTCGAAAATACCTTGATTTCCTTGTGAAATCCCGCATATCCTAAGTACTTTCTATCACCCACAACAACACAACATCGATTTGCCACCCCATTTTCCTCCGTACACAATGAGTCCATTCTGGGGGCTTCACTGTTACTCGCGTTACTACCCCAAATCGAAATGGCCACTCCCCATCCTACCAAGTCAACCACATCCGTTCCAGAACGAACAGAAGAGGACAATCAACGGCTCTTTCAGCTCTACAAAAGCTGGATCTTGACGGAGAGAGACGGCAAGGCGCGTCTATAGGTATATCGGTTCGGCTACGAATATCCAGCATAACAAGAAACAGGAACGTCGGTGGGTGTGTTGCCTTTGCGTCAAGCAACGGCGGATTTTAATGGACCAATGACAAAAACATTGACGTCACCGAGGGCGGGCGGGACCCATTAATTACCATTGTTGGACGAAGTAGGTTTCCATTCCACGAATTCCACAATATGGATCCATTTCCATAATGGATCCATTTCCACCCATTCCACATCGAAATTATTAGTCAGCATCCATATCCACGCCATATTCACAAATGTGTCGTGGAGTGTCGTGGATTTGAACCCTGGTTCTTGTCGCCCTTGGTATATTGTGTAGTCCAAGGCGCACCGTTGGGGAAAACAGCACCTGCATCCTTCCAAGCCGTTCGATCAGAAGATGTCTTGAGCGAAACGTTATCGCCCGTGTGAGCCAGCAAGTATCCACCGCTGGGAGTCTTGACAACCGTAGGATCGTGAACACGAGTATCGCCGGTGACGGGACCAGGGTTAGGATAAGCAGCGTTCACGCCGCTGAGGGACGCGACGGCGACAAAGCCGCTGACGAGGAGTTTCCACATTGTCGAAAGAGTTTTGGAGGTATGTTGGAGATCATCGTGCTTGAAACAAAGGACATTTTGGTGATCTTATAGTTGCGGCTTCCTCGGCATTCGGTGTAGGTCCTTAATAGTTTCAGCGGGCGCTGAAACAGGACGGACCAAAAGCTTCGGGGAATATAGTTCCATCGGTGTAAGCGCTCCACGGAAGAATTATTCAGCGGAGCTTCTCGGTCCGGTCCGAATTGGGCACGCTCAGCCGGTAGTTGAGAGTTCAAGGCATGGGCTGATTGATGGTTCACCGCTGGTAAATGACGCGAGAAAATACGCCTATTGTTACATCTCGTATTCTTAAGAGTGTTTATGTATCGGCAAACTTAAAATTCCCGATTTCTTGTATTTTGGGGATGTGATGCAGGGATGAATACGCGGATGACTCTGAGACTGCCAAGAATGGGATGAAACGGGATAGGGGAATCAACTGCGGATCCTCTCAAGCCTTGTCATTCCCGGAGATAATTTCTAAGTATCTTGTTTATCGGAAACATTTGCAGTAATGAATTAGACGGCAATACCATCTTTATTGAGGACTTCAGATCAGATTATCGCTATAGCTCCAACTGGTGAACATCTCGCTTAGCTACGTCGAATTCCATCCTGTACAAGCGGCTTCATAGTGGAAAAGGCATATCGCGCAATCTTCCAGCTTCCATCCTCCTTCTTCATAATAAACAGCTCTTGGTTGGAATGAGGTTCTGATGTTTGGGTCTGCAGCATGGTCTTTGTGCCCTCTGCTGTTGTTCTTGCGAAAGCCCAGTCTGGCGACATCAAGACAATTTCATCGATATCAAAGGTGATTGTCAGTTGGATGCTATTGAAGATCCGCTCATAGGTCTTAATGAGAGCTTGCGATCCTGCGCTGGCGCTAAAGTGAGGAGGCATTATTACTCCATCGCTAGTGTAGAGTGCAACTGTTTCTTTGACATTTCGCTCTTTCAGAGCAGTTCCGTAGGCGTGCAGAACAGAAGTGATAGCTTCAATCTCAGATGAAGACACTAGGATATGTCAGCTTTGCCTCCTTAATAACAGGCATGTATAGGGTAGCTCACTGTTATCCCACGCTGATTCTGTTTGCAGATAACCTTGAGACTTTATGGTAAGTAGAGAAAGGGACTATTTTATTATGAATGTGTATATCACAAGACAATAGCTTTCAAACAGGCGGTTGGTACTTTTATACACTTCTCAATTGGACTTATCTTTCATAAGTCAGAAGTGGGGGTTCTAAAACGCACCTTCACAATTCCTTCGTTTTTCTTGGGTCAGGAATGGGGTAGTAGGATTTACGTCAATGATAAGATACAAATAGAGGATGAAAAGTCTAAAAGTGGGATTTCAATTCAGTATATATCTAAGCTTATTCTCTCATCATATATAGCCAATACTGAGACTGCTCGAACCGTTTTCTTGACTGAGCTGTACAGCACAGCTAGATCAGATATACAATAGGAAAATGGTAAATTACTACTAATAAGAGATAAGAATATTATATTTGTTCCGAAATCTAGCGAAACAAGATATTATTCCATCTGTTCTTCAATATATATATTGTTGTTGCCTTGTCCAGATAACATATGGATGATGGAAGACCAGCAAAGTGATCAAGCAGGGATTGTCAGCTGGTGCCTCAGGCATCAACGCTTATGTATGACATTTGAACCTCACGCTGTTGCCTATTAAAAAGAATGAACCGCAACTTCAACTTCAACAGTACAACAAAATGGGTTCATGCGATCTCTGCAGAGAAATACCGTGGAATAATTTACCCACAGCCCCACCAGACTCATGGCCATCCAGCAGCGGATATCCATATCTCCAAGACTTTCACCACTGGCCTGAAGATAGCCGAGGCTACCTACATCATCAGAGTCTGGAAGCTCTGAGAAATGCAGCGGACAATGAAAGCTGCGGTATTTGCTCACTGATACTTACTCAGGTCGAATTATGCGAGGCGGAACTCAAAGAACTTAAACCCAAGTGGGAAGCGGGAACGATAACAAAGTACGGTTGGCCGCTATGGGAGATGTGGATTGTCAAAAGAGAAGTTGGAGGGGATGGGTTTTGGGTTATGAGTACGACGGATGACACGTATAAAAGGAATGTACGGCTTGTGGCGGCCATTGGGCTTTGTGTAGACAATGGTGAGATCGGATATTCCATTCAGAGGTACCGGTGCTGATGTTTCTAGGTAATCCTTTGGCTCAGCTCATTCGTGGACGACCCGTTGAGCAGTATGGCGGAACTGCGGAGGCGATAACAAGGGCTCATGACTGGGTTACTGAATGCAACGAGCATCCCAAGTGCAGCCCCGGAGAAACGCTGTTGCCAGGTCGAGTCGTTGACGTGGGTGATGATATCAACAGCCCATATGCGAAGCTCAGAGAAACATACGGACAGGAACGTGGAAAATATATATCTCTGAGGTGTTTCTCCCAAGAGGATTCCATAGGTGACACTCACTGACATTCATTCTGCAGCTACTGTTGGGGCAAAGAGCCGCAGTTTACTACCACCAAAGCAACCCTCGAAGAGCGCAAACGTCAAATCACCATCTCCGATCTGTCGCAAACGCACCAAGATGTAATAAAACTAGCACGAGAACTAGGTGTGAGATATCTCTGGATAGACAGCATCTGCATCTGTCAAGGCGACTACGATGACTGGGAGCGCGAATCAGCAAAGATGCTGTCCATCTATGCTAATTCCTACCTAACCGTTGCCGCCTCAAAAGCAAAGAATCACTCAGAAGGACTCTTCAGTGAGACAAAGCCAAAGGAATACAAGACGTTCGAGTATAAATCCGGAGAGCTCAGTGGGCAGGCCATGGCGTTCAATCTTCCGATCGACAAAGAATCTGGTGCTAGTTCTTATGTAAGCCTTCCAGATGAACCACTCTCTGACCGGGGCTGGGCTCTTCAAGAACGAGTGTTACCGTGTCGAACCTTGCTTTATACAAAGCAGCAGATGTTCTTTGAGTGTAGTGCGGGATTTAGAGGGGAGGATGGCACGGTTCTTGATTGGAGGTTTGTGAATGTGCATGATATGCCAGACGGACAGGACGAGGAAAAAGAGCCCGACGATGAAGGAGAAGAAGACGATGATCCTAAAGCGAGCCTGTATCAGTCATGGTATAGCCTGCTCTGGATATACGGCCCTCGGAAACTTACAAAGGCGTCGGATAAACTTCCTGCCATCTCTGGACTCGCGAGTATCTTTGCCCAACGCCTTAACGACGAGTATGTCGTTGGGCTTTGGCGATCAAAACTGCTGGAAGGACTCCTCTGGCAAAGCCTCAGATGCAGACGTGTTTCAGATTACAGAGCACCATCCTGGTCATGGGCATCCATGGACGGAATCCCTGGCCTCGGGGTAAGAGCACCTTATGAGGAAGTTGCTAGAATCTTAGACGTCAATGTCGATCTCAAGGGCAAAATTATCTACGGCGAGGTCACAAGTGGAAGACTGCGAATCCAAGCGCCGATGGAGCGATTGTACCTCGACGTCAAAGACTGGGATCCTACAAAGCCAGGGTTCGCGTATGATAACAATCCTCCCGTCCGTACGGCACATGATGAGACTCATTCGCGGTTCGACTTTGACTTTACTGCTGATGATGCGCCGCAGGAAGCACTCAAGGTAGTGAAGAGTTTAGAAGGGAAGGAATTCTTTGCGCTCATCTTACTGAAGGTTAAAGAGCCGGATGAGGAGACTTATCATGCAGTAATGGTGAAGAGAGTCGATGGGGGAGATGAGTATGAGAGGCTGGGTTTTGGGTTCATTGACAAGAAGGCTTTGGGATGTAGGCCGGAGCTGGAAGCGCAGGACAAGTTTCCAGTTATTACACTCGTGTAATAATATTACTAGATTGCTATTTAAAGTAGTTAAACTATACTCTAATGATACCTGGGTATGAAATGTCCTCTAGCTGCTGCTGTGAGTTGCCACTTGAGTGGAAGACTCTCTTCGGTTGGCTGCATGAGATACATTCCGATTCCGATACCTCGACCCTAATCCTTGTTAAGTTGCCTTCAACGGATATAAAGAAAAGATCATTAAAACTGCTAGAGAAAGAAAAATTGGAGCCCGGTTTGATTGTGCAAATATAGATTGGCTCCTCCTGCTCATCGTGCCATGGATGTCCCTCTATTAGATATACCTTATTTTCAACAGTTCTGCAAAGAAAGCCGATAATACCCCCTTGACTATGTATCGGTATATATGGAATGGACGTTTTGTCGATAGTCAAACCCTGCCAATGTATATCTTTCTTGCTGGTTTCGGCCTTATCCGAATGATGGAAGAAGTGGTCCCAATCGTCAACACCCTCAAACTGATGAGTAGTCGATTCTCCTTGGCGATATATTCGAAGATACAAACAGAGGCCTTCGTCCCTCTCAGGTGTCACGACCCTAGCTCTTTGTGTCACCTGGTCGCCGTGACGGACGGGATACTCCTCAAAGAATAATTGAACAATCCATTTACCAGCCTCTGTTTCACTTAGGGAAACTAGTGATCCACTGGCTGACGCATAAGATATGGTCCTGTCATCTGTACTACAGAAGAATCCCATTCCTGGTAATGGAGATAGCGTGTCGCCGGTTTCATGTGGAAAGCTCATGACCGACCACCTAACAAGGAAGGGCGGACGGAATGTTACTGTGCAAATTGAAAGACGTTCTTCGTATGCCGTAAAGAAGTAAATCCTTAGGCTTCTTGAGTTGCTATCAATATAGTCGAAATGGCACGACAACGGTGTGTTCTCCATTGCCTGAAAAAGTGGAGTTTCCAAGACAGTTGCCTCATCATGATCTCTCGGTAGTATGGCGAGCTGAATCCAGTTATCAGGTCTTTGGAAAACCAGGACCCCATATGACATCTCCTTCTCGATAGCAGCACTAACCCACGACCTATTATGGAGCCAACTTTGCTTTACAGCATCGGCTGGTTCATGTGCATGAGAGATCTTGCCTGTTGACCTATTGTTCCTCAGGATGTCCATTAACCTCGGAGAATTGATGCAACCAGAAGTATTAGATGTCATGAAGTTTGCCGAAGTTCCGAGTTCATCTGTTTCTCTTGATTTTCCATCGTCTAAACAGCATGCTTGCGCATTTTCGTCTCTGTCGAATGATGACTGATCCTGAGTATCTGGCACAGCTAAGCCTGCCTGTGGACTTCCAAGATCTGCAGTGTCTTCCAAAACCAATGGGTCCATATCAGGCAATGGCGCATTCTTCTCGGTGGCACGCGATTGAGTCCCTTGGTCTGGAGATCCATCGTTCGCGTTGGTTGGATAACCAGATGTACGAGTGTCCCCAGGAGCAGAGTCACACTCAGGATCAGGAGGAATCGCAGGGCTATCGCTCTCTGAGAGCTTGTCGGACCGATGAGACTTTGGAGTGGAACTTGTGAAAGGTTTTCTGAGTTTAGATGTAAGTTGTCGAAAGGTGTTATTTGAGTCCTTGCCTATCGATTTGAACCGATTCTTTTCTGATATCGTCGACTTAATGCTCTCTGCTTTCGAAGGTCCATCCATACGCTGTTTTTCGGTAGAGCTCTCAGGACTCGGAGACACCGATCTAGCAGGTCTGTTCAATACATCCTGGACAGCATCTTTAACGGCCTCAAGAGTCTCATGCAAACTTGTTTGAATGCCGGAATTTATTCTGTAATTGAGCTGTCAGTGGAAAGATGAGTGAAGTATATGAAACAACTTTGAAACGTACAATGATACCTTCAAGGAGTTGCTGGATGATTCTTCGAGGATGGCTTGCATCAATAGGTTGACGAGAGTGATGTTGAGGAACATTCCTGTCTGACTAACTTTGCCTATGACAGCTTCAATCTCAACCCTGCACCTCATGACGAAATTCATCCTGTCCTTCAAGCTGGATCCGGGCTCCAGGGTCTCGAGCTTTCTTTGCGCAGTTTTGATATCCCGATCCATCTGTTGAATCAAAGACACGAAATTGATCTCTTCCGATGTACTTGCCGCTTCATTTTTCGTCATCTCTTTGACCACGCGATCCATGGTTTTGCCGGCAGAGTCAATGCACTTACTCATTGCGTTAGGTCATCTTGGCACGTTCGTTCTGGGATGTCTAACCTTTGATATACTGACAAGGTCCTGGGTCAATTCTTCATATTTCCCAACCGCTTTTCTGATAGCTTGGATTGTTTCCTTGGTCGAGTTGATAAATTGCGATAACTGTTTAACAATTGTAGGAATGGCTGCTACCGCGCCGAAAACCTCCAGTCCGCTCATTGTATGACTCAACCCTTGGATGTGACGACCTATAACGCGGAATTAGAAGGGAAGATATGAATGGAAGAGGAGGAATGGGATTTTAGTTCAGTCAATGCGCAGTGGTTACTGTAAATACATACATCAAGGTTTTTTGCCAGGCGAACCGCAGGGCAAACTGCCTGCAAGAGCCACTCCACGTTACATGATTTCACTGGTTCACCTGAAATCGATGGTGTGCTGATGTGACGCCAGACCGACCCGGCATGCACGCGGACCAGAATTGGCAGTGTTTCGTCAAGATGGTTATCTTCTGTAAGAAGCTGAGATAAAAGTCGTTCCTACTGGTAAATGTTAAGGCCCAGATGGTTAGTAAAGAGACTGAAATCATGTTGTTGGCGATTCCACGTTGAGTTTCGGAACCCATAGCGTTGGAATTTGCACTACTTGCGAAGGGCTTAGAGACTGACCCCCCGTGCTTTTCATTAATTGGTCAGACTAAGGGGGGCCAGTCAAGGCCCTACCCAAGTACACGTTGCAGCACCCCCACCTCCATTGTAACAGGGCTGTCTGCAGGCTGTTGAGCCCTGCAATATTTACTGCATGATACATACAACTGGTGGCGATGGCTTCTTGCAGATTTAATTAAATCCCACGTCAACAAAGGATTGACAAAACCATGAAACGGACATAACTTGAAAGAAGCTGATAAGTAATGGAACAAAGTCGATGAAATAAAACAGCAGGGTTCGAACCTATCCGTGCGAAGACAATGCCTGTGATGTCTCAGAAGACTTGTAACTAACACAGAAGCGGCCGACGTAATAAACCCCAAGAAGGTAGATCCAGAGCCCTAATCAACATTGAAGCTCAGATATATAAAGATGTACGTGGCGGCAAGGATAAGACCTTGTATGAAAAACATCCACATCAAAGCGTAGGGACACAAGAACTTGGACTATCATTGTCGATTTTTTGGTGCTATTTGATGCTTCCTCTGATATTAACCACTCAAAGTCCTTAGAGGTTGGTATTTTAATCTTACAGCCAGCCACGTTGTCCGAGCTGAAAATTTCTACCGAATGGAAGCCATCGCAGAAAGCCTCATTGAGCAGGGGTGCTATGCCAAGACGGCCACAGCCAGAAAGGTGTGCAGGTTGCATGTCATTACAGGACGACGTAGACAGATTAATTCAGTAAATAAATACAGCCATGCAATTTATTGAGACCAATGGTCTAGAGTTGTTGACCCTTTGTGGAATAGCCGACTTGTGTAGATGTTTATTTAGCCGCTTTCGACAATCAGTGTTTTGCTTTCTGTGTGGTGCAGCCTTGGGGCTACCGAGTCACACGGGCTAAAGTTAGTCAACGCCACCGTCTTGTTTAAGCTTAATTGAAACCACCCAAGGCTGATTGAAGCGCAGTCACTGGGCATGTCTTAAGACCCCTTCACCCATTGCGCACGCATCCGTCGTTCCCATTCTTTTATCGCATCTGCAACAGCGAAGAGGAAGAAATGGCTTGTCTAAAATTTGCGGTCCGTCTCGGACTGGCATTGTGCCTATCGGGGCATATTAGAAACGTCATTGCTGGTATGTCGTTGCATATCCTGGAGCGCTGTGCATGCCTAATTATTCCCAGCCTGTTCCAACGAGGAGACTTCAACAATTACCGAAGCAACCCAAGTATCGAGCCTCGCGGCATCATGCCCAACTTACACCGGCGATCTCCATCTCATCAACATTACGAGAACCATCAACATGACTGGCGTCGAGACTCTCATCGGCGATGTCAAGTACAGCAACGACTTCCCGGACGACTACGTTACGCTCTACAGCTCAACGCTCAAGAACATCACCGGCGACTTGTTGATGTACGGCGCCGGAGGAAAGATTACCAAGACACCTGGAGACTTGAACATAACGCTTCCTGCTCTGCGAGCGATCGGTGGGCTGGGTGCATACTGGGGATGGGGCGACGTATCGATTAATACGGATCCAAAGCTCAACATACCGAAAGGATTCCAGATCAGTTCTGGAGCAAGCCAATCGGCGGCGGGCAATTTGTACTTGAACGTTACCTATACTTATAGTATTGGCGTTTCAGGTGTCGACTTTCAAGCCCCCGGGGGAGCACTCTTTACCTCATCGGCGGAGAAGGTCGAACGCGAGATCATGATCTTCGGAAACAGTGGACTAGAGCGTGTCGTCCTGGATGATCTCAAGTTTGTCAATTATACGGTAGACATCAAGAGTAACTCGGACCTTGACTATATCTCTTTGTCTCTCTCCGAAGTCGGACTTTTGCGCGTCAAGGAAAACGGGAGAGATACGCATCTGTCAGTACCGAATCTCAAGAAGCTCGGAGGCCGCAGCGACCCTGGCACTCATACCAGCGGCGGGGACTCTGGCGGTATTTTCAGGGATCTTGTCAACGCCAGCCTACCATCATTGACTGAAGTACATGGTGATGATGTGGATTGGTTCAAGGGCAAGCTCAACTTCACCTCCAACTTCTTCTCAGAGCTTAGTCTTCCGAGTCTCAGGACGGCAAACTGCACGCTTGGCATTGATGAAAATATTGCGCTCAACGACTTCTCCATACCAAGGCTCAACTATGTCAAGGACCTGCAGATACACGACAACCCCCGCCTTCTCAACTTTACGGCCAATTTGCTGAAGAAGGCAGATAACATCAACATGACCGGGCCATTTACCAACGTTGAGTTCTTTGGTCTTGAGGTCATTACGGGAGATTTCTACCTGGCCGGTGACAAGACTATGGATTGTTCTTGGTTTGATGAACACTTCCTCAATGACATTGTACAGGGATCGTATAAGTGCGTTGGCAACCATACTAAGCCTGCCACTGAGCGCAAGCCCAGCACGCCGACTGATGAGGCAGATCTTCGAGACAAAGAATCAGAGCAAGGGGGAAGTTCATCGAGTGGAGGTGAAGAAGGATCCGGCTCTGGGAGTGATAGTGGACTGTCAACTGGCGCCAAAGCAGGCATAGGTGCGGGGGTTGGTGTCGCAGGCCTTATCCTTCTCGGTCTTGGAGCTGGGTTCTTGATTGGCAAGAAGACGAAGAGATCGCCTGGTGCAATAGCTCACACTAGCGATTATGGGTATCAGAAGGCTGAACTCGATGGAGATGCTAAGCCGTCTGGGGGTGTGAAAGAGGCGCATAGTGTAGAAGCTTCCGAGATGCAAGACACGGGTAAGTCTGAGTTACCAGTGAATCAAGTGAGAGCCGAGTTGGCAGGATGAAGCTCGACGATCCTAGAACCTTGAAGACTCCATTACTTACGAGAAGACAATTTTTTAATAACCTGGATGGCGCGCTTTAAATCAAAGGTCGGGAACGGGTGCACCAACCAGCCTTTTCTTTTTTAAGAGGAGGACACATCAGAAGTGCTCACATGGTAATAACGAGACTTTCTTCGTGACATTTCATAGGTGCATGGTAGGAAGAAGGCTGCACTGCACTGCACTGGACTTTGACAGGTGATCGATCCTTGCTGAAAACAACGTATAGCAGCAGACCGTTACCAATCAATCATATCCACTAGTGAACTGCGTAACGCCACAGCGCTTCGGGCGCCATTTCAACCCCCCTGCCAAGCAATCAGGCTCTGGCAAATTCGAACTTAAATGAATGGTGATAAGATACTAGCAACTCATAACAACTTGACAATTTGAATGGTTTCAGGCAGCAAACGATGAACTCCTCGCCCTATAAGCCTCTGCGATCATCCAATGATCAGATCAGGTTGCTGATACTTCATCCCACCTTGAAACACGACGCTCCTATACAATGCTTGCTAGAGCCAGCTATTCTGTCTTCCAACCCCGCTTATGAGGCTCTATCGTACACGTGGGGCGATCCCGGTAACGGCTGCAATATCTCACTCAGTAATCATGATTTCTTTGTGGGAGATAATGCAGCTGCCGCGCTCCGCAGATTGCGATGGAAGAGGAAGAAGAGAGTGCTTTGGATAGATGCAATCTGTATAAATCAAGCTGACGTGGACGAGAAAAATACACAAGTTCCCCTTATGCAGAAGATCTACGGACAAGCACAAAACGTCTTGGTATGGTTGGGAGAGCCTACTGATGGCAGTATTCTGGGCATGAGATTAATCCAGAATAGAATGGCTAGTGTTGGCTGGCATCAGTGGAAGATTGACCAAACCTACGGCAAACCGACACTTCCATTTTTCAAGTCTGTCAAAAGCTCCATCGCCAGGATGAATCGATCCAGATTGATAGAGGAGCAGATAAATGGGGAAGTTCGTGAGCTTCTTGATCGACCCTGGTGGCGCCGAACTTGGATCATTCAAGAGGTTGTGCTGGCAAAGAACATCCAGATAATATGCGGAGACGAGGTTGTCACGTGGGATACAGTGGCATCTCTTCTAAAAACGACTTCGAATGACGCAGGCTGAGGTTCAGGTGTTTGGTGTCAAGCTGAGTGATCGAAACATATTTCCTGATCGAATGTACAACCTTATTTCTGGCTATCATCAACAATGGCACTCGACAGCTGGAAGACTCGAACTTTTGGATGTGCTATACCAGTTCAGAATCTTAGAGTGCACGGTTGCGCATGACAGGATTTACGGGTTCTTGGGCATTGTACATCCTGATGTCGCTGCCAAGATAAGCCCGGATTATCATCTCGATGTACCGCAGGTGTACCGTGACTTTGCAAGGACTATGATCCAAGTTACAAACAACCTACATGTGCTGAACTGCACAAGACACTGGTCAGGCGTTGATAATGGCACTCAACAGCAAAAGGCGTACAGCGTCCTAGAACAGTCAAGATACTATGACATCCATGCTCTCATCTTCGACGGGCCAGACAAGACTCCCAGAAGGGGGTGGGCGAGACTGCCTGATGGCTGGGAGAGAATACCGAGCAAGGAAAAGTCACTTTTTCGAGACAATGGGGATAGGACCAAACAATCTTCTGAATGGAGCCCGTTGGAGGGCCAGCAAGCTGTGAGAGCTGAGCACTATATCAAGCAGAGAGAACTCTCACCAGGATGGTCCAAGATCTGGGACAATCTTGGCCGTGCAAGAGTGGTGTATGGCGTTGGGGAGACGACGAGAGAACACCAACTACGAAATGAAAAAGAGCTTCTTCGGCAGAAGCTATCCAGGCTGCCCTCCTGGGTTGCTAACTGGGAGTGTCCAAGTCGATGGGACCCTAAGCCATTGGTGAATTTCTCCCTATCGCAGCCACGATATTTCGCATCTGGAAACACTACTGCGGAACTGAATGACCATTCTAACCTTCGGGTCCTATCTCTCAAGGGGCATATTGTTGATGAAGTCAGGCAACTTGGTCCCGCATGGCACCCTGAAACTGAAAGGCCCCCTGTCTCCAGGAAAGGCATTGATGCTCTCGTCCAATGGGAGACTCTTGGCCTGATTGAGCTTCCAGATTGCCCTTACAGTGGTACTGGCGGGCGTACAAATGCCCTCTGGAGAACGATGATAGCTGACTATGCGGGCGCAGGAGCAGCTGATAGTGATGACTGGGCTTACATCGAGACATGGTATGATCGAACTGGATGGGGTCGTGAGCTCCCAGATATGGCATCGAGAGGAGTATATGAGACGGCCACGCTTGAGGGAGAAATAAGGGAGCTTGAGGGTGTGATGCATACCCAATTTCTTCAGGTTAGGCCTTTGCCTAACGTAGGGACTCGTGAGCTGCTGAAACATCCGTGGATGAATTTTTCCCACAACAAGAAAAAGTATGGCGGTTATATAAAGCGCATCTATGCCGCATGTGCGCATCGTTCGTTGTTGATAACTTATCGGGGTTATATGAGATTGGCGCCCTGGAATGTACAGATCGGTGACAAAGTGGCTATTCTACACGGTGGCGAGACGCCTTTCATTCTGCGAAATATCAAGGGGACGGAGGACTTTTCCCTTGTTGGAGAAGCTTTCGTATATGGGTTAATGGCTGGAGAGGGAATGTCGGAGGCCTTTGGAGGAGCTCATGATATTAATATCTTATGAGGTAAGTAAAAGGAGAGGAGGCACGTATATTGATACAGACCTGATATGTTGGGGGCGGTGCATAGCAGGAGAGGGATTTACAGAGACCACACATTCATTACTATTTAGATTTCCATGACTCGCCGCTTCAAACAGAGCACCTTATACAAATGAAAGCTCAGCTATCGGAAGAAACCATCCCCGCTGGGCGTGAGTCAACCGAACCCCCATCGTCCCTATCAGTAAGATACCTCGCATACTTGACAATCGGCTTGCCCTCCCCCGGTCGTTGATCCATAAACTCGAACAGCTCCGTTGACGCCATCAACTCATGCAACTTCTTGAATCCATATGTCCGAACATCGAAATCCGGATGCCATCTGTTCATGAGCATTCCAACAGGGGCAAGACCAGCCCAGCCATCTTCGCCGGTTCTTGCTTCGACAGCTTCGCGTAGCCACTCGATGACTTGATCATCGACGGGTCGCTTCTCAGGTTGCAATTCGCCCGGTTCGGGAGATGTTACTCGAGGTTTGTTTGGTGCAGGAGTGTTAGCTTCGGAGTCGAGCCTCTTTCGCTTGCCGTTGCTTGTGCTATTCCATGCGGGAATGTATGGGGCTGCGTCTGTTTCGGCTTTCATGTTCTGCGCACTGGGTGGTCCTGCCGATGTTTCACCGTTGGACCTCGCCTGCGGTTCAGTCCGGTCCTTCTGGAAATCGATCCTTTCGGGAAGACGCGCGATTTGCACACGATTTGAAGGTCCCGGAGATGGTTGTTCAGTAGTCAATCCCCTTTTAGGAGCAGATGAGTCCATCAAAAGACCTTTACCATTTGAAAACGCCGAGATTGAAGCATGGCCACGTGGAGGTCTCTCGCTAGACGATACCCCATTGAGCGGTATCGCAGTTGATGGTCCAGCAACATCAACCTCAATCGACGGAGTTCCAGATCTTGGCACAAGATTCTCAACGTAAATGAACTTATCACACGCAGTGACAAACGGCTTTGGCGTCTTCCGCTCTCCGCACCCATAAACCATCAATCCCGACTCTCTAATCCTCGACGCAAGGCGCGTAAAGTCGCTGTCACTCGACACGATACAGAAACCATCAAATTTGTTAGAGTATAGCAAATCCATAGCGTCAATGATCATAGCTGAGTCTGTAGCATTCTTTCCATAGGTATATGCAAACTGTTGCATGGGATGGATGGAATTGTGGAGGAGTTGGGGTTTCCAACCGTTCAATCGGTTGCTGGTCCAGTCGCCGTAAGCGCGCTTGACGAATGTTGTGCCGTATTTTGCGAACTCAGCCAAGACGAAAGCTATCATTGCGGCGCTTGCGTTGTCTGCGTCGATGAGGACAGCCAGCTTGGCTGCTGGGGCGATGGAAGCCATGCTTTGAAGCTGAGAGTCATTCATTGGATATTGTGGTGATGATCTAGGAATGTCAGCCCTTGCTGTTTCAACCGCATTTCTTGCGACTCACTCGGTCTAAATAGAGCTATTTCACTTTTGAATGTATCACTCGTATCTTATCTTGTTCAATCGAACTAGATACTGATACTCGCCATGCTCTTTCGTTGATCTGTCCAGAGCCTCTGTTCATACAGGGTCCAAGCTGATTGAGACACGCCATCTCAGAAGCGGGGTTGTTCTGGCCGACGCGTTGCTACGGTATCCAATCACAGGCCACCAAAGCTGGCACTGCCAAATAACCGTGAAGTTGAGAGAAGAAGATTAGGATTCTTCTTTCAATTTATTGAGGAACTATTGGACTCGGCGCGTTGAACAAGTCGACTGCTTCAGTGCACGGCTATTCGCTAGCGAAAGGGCTCACTCCGAATCCTCCTCAGCAGCGACATACTCCTCAACCAATCTCGCCTCCCTCCGCTCCCTAATCTCACGAAGCGACGACTCAGCCGAAAGCCAACCAACGACCAACATACTCTTCATGACCCACGACCTGCGAAACGTCTCAGCCGTATACCAATCCCGTTTTCTACTATGCAGGTCCGGCACCCAGGGAAAGTTGGACGTGATATGCATTTGCAGCAACGCTGGGTAGAGGTCCAGCTGAACCATGGCTTCTCTAGTCGCAACTTCGTACCATCGGTAGCTACCGAACGCGAAACCGAGAGATGATCCGATGAGGAAGGGGAGACCTGCTGTTCCCCAGATCATGCTGCCGACCATACCGCTTGAGACGCCGACGACTGTGGCAGTTGAGATGCCGGATACCAAGCTGCGCAGCATGCTATACCCGATGAGTTTACGAACGATTTTTATGTTTCTTGGAAACGTACAATAATCCAGGGCCACTGTACAAGAAACAATCGGTCAGTTCAATGCCGTGTTTTGATGGCATAAGACTTACCTGACGACTCCCCAGCCACTCAGCAGGCTGATGAAGGGGAAGCTGTCAAAGCGATCCGACATTTCGAAGAGTGATAACAATCTTTGGACGAGCTGCAGCAGTTAGACACCTGAACAAGCTTGAAAATGTGAGCTTCGAGATGAGAGAACAGTTGAAGATCTCAAGGGAGGAACTAAGAGAGGGGAACGCGATGCGTTAGCTGAAGCCACTTGGGGCTAATTATGTCACACCAAACTTTAAAATCAATAATTATATCTCAAAAAGGAATGGCTGAAGAAACATTATCATGACATTCGTTCTATCAAACATGTCTTTTGCAAGGGAGGATTGTCTGCATGTGCATCGTTGTTCTTTTGTAAAGAAACAATACTGAGCCAAGATTGTGAGCGATAAGCTGATAAGCTGATAAGATAGTCATGCCCCAACACGCTGAAGAACAACTATTGGCATGCGTGTATAACACACATAATTGATAGTTACAAAAATGGCGCACGATGTTCTAAATAATAGAACCAAGAGTTATGCGCTGTGTACATCATTTCAAGCGGACTGGAGCGCTTCCTACTCGGTAAGCCGTACATCATGACAATATCATCAGCATGTTCATTTGACTTGCGAAGTAGTTTGGTGGTGCATTTTGATCAACATCAATTGTATGTCTGGACATGACATGAACAAAATTGAATTAATAAGAAGCTTAGTAGAGAGAAATGCCCTTTAAATAGTTACCCTCCGTCTGGACTATGGCAGTTCCATTTTCTCCCCACAGACCTTTTCTTAGTTATCATACCAGTACATATCCTCTCTCCACAAACAAATCTCTAAACTCCTTACCTCTCTATCTTACACATTCTCACAGTCTCCATCAAAGAACAGAGAGATGCCTTTTGATGAGGTTCAGCAGTGAGTGAAGAAGCGAGTTGACAAGAAGTCGGTACAAGGCCCGCCGTCATCGCCCGCCTACAAGGCTGAGCCACCAGTCTACACAGTTGAACCACCTGCGTACATGGCTGGGCCGCCTACCTTCATGGCACGCAGACGTACTGCTGAGCTCTTCACGCCAGAAGGCCGCAGGAACTTCGTCATGAAGCATTTGCGCCTGGATCCCCTGACAGCCGCTACGTATGAACAGGCAATCCAAGATGGCACACACATGGTCGGTATGCAAGGCTACGGTGATCTGTGTGAGACACCCCAGTCAGTGCTTGATTTCTGGGTAGCGAAAGAGCGCGGTGAGAACCCTGACCGCGTCGAGAAAGTGCATACTTTCGTCATGGTCCCGAGAGGATACCTCGTCTACCTGGAAGAGCTGACCAAGGCAAGAAGACGCGGCGAGATCGAGCGGGAGGTTGTTGCGCTTCAAGAGAAGGCGCAACAGAAGTTCTATCCGGGGCTTAATGGCATCATGCGATCAGAGTATAGATACAAGATCAACAGACTGGAAAAGGAGCTTGTTGAACTTCAAGCCATCGGAGGGCACCGGTATCTTAACAAGTGGTGATTGTCGCAGGATAGAGGGAACCGTGGGATTCTGGGGGTTTGACTTGTATTTCTAGAAGGTTTCTAGAAGATCATATTGTGGCAAATACACGAAAGATCGCGTTGGTCGGGGGTCTGTTCGGCTTGCAACGGTTTTGCGGTAAGGGGGAATCATGAAGGTTAGCTTTTGCTTTTGAGGATTCATTTACAGATTTGATGTGGAGTATATGTGGCGTCGGTAGTTAATTGATTTTGTGCATGAAATCTTTCTTAGGTCTTGATATTTTAGTACATGCAGGCAGGACTGTTCCGAGCCATCATATTAATCCCCTTAAAGTCGATGAAATCGGACAGTACAGGGTATGTTGTTCAGAGGATAGTGATCCTAGTGGTCCCTTGACTCAGTGCCAATGTCTTATTGGGAATACAGTAGAGTTATGCGAGTCATACAAAACCGGCTCCCGGCTGAGAATACAGCAGAGGATACAGTCATGTTCGTTAGTGCTGAACTGCTTCATTGACATTGTTGGGCTAACTTCAAGCATCGACTTCCAACAGCCTTTTTCTTTCCTTTTTCGCTTGTCTATCTTGTAAACACCAGTCTAGTCAGTGCTGGTACGGCCCTTCCTGTCCTGATGTGTAACCGAAACCTGCGTCTGGATAACAATCCCTTGCTCAGCAGCCGAGCCCCCTTGGTTTTTCCAGATCGACCCATCACCGGTCCCTCCTCTTCCAACATCGTATGTCAACTCGACCTCATCATCATCACTACCGAAAGCATTGCCTTTGGTTCTGTTTACACTAAAGAGTTGGAAGTGTTTTGAACCAGATTTGGATAGGTCGGTCGGTCCTGATGGTGTGCCGCGTGAAGTGGAATTGATGCGCTTGATGCGGAACAATGGTGCTAGCGTGGGAAGACAAGCTGATATGACTGCGACGGAGGGCTCGAGGCTGGACCAGGCGAAAGACGGGCCCATCCACCATGTTGCATCGAGGTTTTGGAAGAAGCCCCAGAGGTAGTAAATACGCGCGATACTGGCGACACAGACGCTAAAGAATGTCAGAAGGACCCCAGTCACAATGTTGAGAAATCACTTACAAGCTGCCAAGAAGCATGATGCAAATGATAGAAATCTTGGTCTTATTGTTCATATGTAGTGTCCAAATCCTGGGTATCGGAACAGTCAAAATGATGATATCGTTCATCATGTTCATAATTCCAAGAACAAGGAAGAACAGCTTCACTTCGATGCATTTGCCCTTAGCGCCAAGGTACTGGTTCCAGAAATGACTGACGGGTCGACAGGCAAAAGGCATGGTGATCCAGAGGATAAATGGGTAGACGGTTGTCATGAAGGCCGCTATCCAGAACATTATTGTGTAGAGTCGATTTTTGTCGATGCCGAGGGGGAAGAGGCGACGGTAGAGGAGGAGAATGCTGATCTTGACGGATGTGACGGCGAGGGCGTATACGAAGGGTTCGGCGTAGACGATCTGAGGCTGGTGAGTACTGGGCCGAGAGTATACTGGGCTGGCATCAGACGGACCTTGAAGACGTCCACGAGAGTGGTGAGCTTTATTGACCAGACATGAGCTCCAGAGCCGTGTTCACCCGCTATTGTCCATTAGGGCCAGAGCTCGAAAGTATCGCCGGCGAACCTTACCCAATATTGTCATGGCGACAGTTGCTGAAGCACAAAGCTGAATCGCATTAGTAGGCGCCCAAAAACTTCGTTGAAGCACTTACCAGACTGACCAATACAGCCCAATCGTCCATCTCGATGTTTGCCGACTTCATGTTCCTCACATAAAATCGCAAAGCGACAACTGTGACAGCGATACCGAGAACAACACAGACAACAACATTGTAAGTGGTGATGACATTCTTCTCGAGATCCAGACCTTTGGGTGGTGGACCAAAGATGGCTACGATGTTAGGGTCAACTGCCATATCTGCTGTTATCAGACTAGCTGCATGTAGAACGTTGGTTCAAGCAGAACCATGGGCTGTTGGTTAGTTAAATGGCTAAAATCGCTAAGCTGTTCCAAACAAAAGCATCCCCAGCAGGAGTTCAGCATCGTTTCTTTTTCCAGTGGTAATGCTTCCACTGCAAATCTCTAGCCTTTACGGGCTCGCTCTTCTTTCGTCTACTTACGCGGAAATGAAGTAAAACAGGCCATTTGTGAAAACTTGGTGCAGGCCTTGACGGGGCTGGAGTCCACTTTGATGCTACCTTTTGTTGGCTGGTACGGGGAATGAGAAATCCTTCGAGGGGGCTTCTTCTGGGTCCTGTCCAAAATGTCCTACAGAAAAGTTTCCGACAAGGTACTGGACTATTTTTCCTATTTTATCTTCATTCAATTGACCTTGGAGTGATGCCTTTTGTGGTATCAATCGTAGTGATACCCAGATTAAGATCTGACTCTTATCACAGCGGGAGATGAACTGCCAAGACGAAACTTGCGGCTCTGAAATGGCACCACCGGAAGTAAATCCCTGTACCGCGACGTACTTCCGGTCGGATATTACGGGGATTTACAATCGAATAAAAGCACGTTTCAGGGCTTGGTCCATGTTCAACCGGTTATGCAGACAGGACCCGCTGGACCCACGTAGATGCTTGTAATGTTTCATTGAAGGGTTCGTTTGGTCCTCGTTATCTGCATTTAGAGGCTATCACGGCTTTAGCTTCTCACAAGGGTAAAAAGGAGTCGAAGGTGGTCCTGGGACCAACGGCTCCGGCATGTCGGATTTGGTCCGAGGATTCGTTTTTGGATTTCGATACCTATTGGCCTATGGAAAGGTCCACTGGGCGAGATTCCACTTTGAATGCTGCTTTATCTGGGTATTTTGGGATTGAACCATGATTGCTGGCTGTCGCTTTATGGGTCAAGAACACGCAATCCGTCCTCGCAACGTATCCTTGGGATCCTCAGATAGAAATACTAGATATCATTAGTCATTGAGTGCTCTCAACTCTTCCAACTGGTACCCAACTTGACCCGAAAGGAATGTCACTCTGTATGTAGGTCAAGCTCTATCGTGGCGATTCTACTCCAGTGGCTACCAGCCGGACGCTGCCCAAGAAAGCTTGGCCTCGTTTAAACCAACTCAACCAACACCGTCGATCCTCATACTCGGAACCAACAATGTAACCACCTCGGCAGCACGCCCTGAAACAGACATGGATAACACGAAGATTCAGGGCCCAAACAGTCCATCTCTCCGCGTGGCGTCCTTCGCCTGTTAGAAAACCCTTTCGTTTGTCCAAGTATTAGAAGCCAGACCCCCTTCCACCAGAACAAACCAAAAAACAAACCATACCCACATTTCCCAATCCTTCACCATGGCTCCCGCTAAAACAGAGGTTCTGGTCATAGACCAACCCGCTCTCCACTCCAAGACCGTCGCTACCGAAGAGGTCATACCACTTCCTGATCTCGCTCCCCCTTTACTTCCCACTGAGAAGATTGGTCCTATGGGATGGATTCGAAGTCTTCTTCACTTTGAGCTTGGTGAGAGCTACAACGTTGAGGAGGTAACTTCTATTCTTAAGAGGGCTTATTCGGCGTTCAAGGATCGTACGCCTATTGCGGGTTGTGAGGCTGTTCCTACTGCTCAGTATCTCGAGACTGGGCTGTTGCAGCTTCGTCATTATGGTGATGAGATTGAAGATGACTTTCTTGTCAAGGACCTTCGAGGTGAAGACTTTCCAAGTTTTGAGGAGTTGAAGCGTCGGGGTTATCCTACTTCTGTTCTGGACCCTGATGTTGTTTGTCAACGAGGTCTAGGCGGAGAATGGCCTCGTGCTGGAGATAGATTGAACACTACTATGGTGCAACTCAACTTCATCAAGGGTGGTCTGCTCCTCAACGTCTTGTTTCTTCACGCGTACATCGATGGAACAACAGCATACAAGTTCACTGAGATCTTTGCCGAGGAAGTCCGCAAAGCTCAAGGCCTACCGATTACCAACCCAGTCGAGATTCCCTGCGAGGACAGAGCGAAGTTGATGAAGCCATCTGATACCATCGTTGGCAAACCCGAGGATCATCCCGAGTACATCGAAATACCCTTCACACCTGAAGGACCCCCACCTAAGCTGGCTTCACCAATTCATCACGGTCACATCTTTTACTTCTCGTCTGAGAAGATTCAAGAACTCAAAGAAGCTGCTGCGCCTCGCAATGCTAAGCTTTTCAAGTCAGATGACACTTCTTCTTACATCTCCACGACCGACGCTTTGACTGCGCTGGTCTGGCGATGCACTATGACGGCACAGCATGGGAAGAAGGAGGGTGAGGATAAACCTACTGGACCATCTATGGTTGGTTTGGCTCTTGATGCTCGTCGTCGTGCTGGAAAGCCTATTCACAAGCATACCCTTGGCAACATTCTTGGCTTCGCACCAGCCATCTTGGACATCGAGAAGGTTCTAGAACATGAAGATGTCAGCCTAGCAGACGTTGCTCTCGTTGTCCGAGGCGCCGTGAACAAATCCAAGGACACGTACCTCGCCACCATCAGCTCCCTCGTGGACAGCATTGGTAACGTGTCACGATTAATACCTGCCATTTTTCTGGACATGCCAGGAAACCATGCCTTGTTCTCGTCCTGGAGAGAGTTTCCTTTTTATAATATCCAATGGGGTCCTGCCTTCGGTGGCCAAATCAAGGCTATTCGACCACCATCGGTCGGAGTGACTCACTCTATGCACATCATTCTACCTGATAGACCTGATGCGGGTCCCGGTGTTGAAGTGTTCGTTGGTACGGAGAACAGTGCGATGGAGAATTTATTAGAGGACCCTCTTTGGAGACAATATGCTCAAGGTCCGGAGAAGGCATGAAGTAGACAAAAGCGAGGCGATGGAAGAGCATTATATATGGCAGGCTCAAAGCCTGTCTTGGATTAGGTACGACACACGACTTAAAGTAGAACCTTGGACATTATCTCTGTGCAATGCCATTCAAGACGTCATCCAGTATGTAATCGTGAGCACGACATACCTTTCTGTCTACTCTTCGTTCCTGATAGAACAGTCGTGAATATAAGACGATATCGCTGGATGTCGTGTAGCCACGTATAAAAAAACCTTTGTGCGCAGTATGAGGCATTGCCACAAAGATGAGTCGATGTTCAGCCTTTTAATCTAATTTCTGAAGACTAGTTGATCGTTTAACCTGGATTCGTCAGCCTCACTCCATACCAAGACTCACAGAAGGAATCATCTGCCCTCCATAGGATTAGATTCAAGTGAAAATGCGCGCGTGACTAGTAACAAGTTAATCTAAATCTTACAGAGACATGATTGTGTGCAAATGAAAAGTTGTACTTGTATCAGACCAGCATGGGATCACGCCCTAATATTTCTCATATCACCATGTAAAAGTCATTACATACGACTTATGCTTAGTATAACAGATGACCACCAATGGCATCCTTGAAAACGAACTTATACTTTTCAACTAAAAATTAATCTTGGTTATATATGTTAGCATAAAGCGTCCAATGGTAACACAAGAAATAGAGTTGGTACTGCCACTTTGTCCCCTTTCTCCTTATTATCTTGTGACTCATGTGACTCAAGCTATCAATCTTGCGCCTTACCACGATACTGGCTTTCACATTACACGACTGACCCAAAGACGTGGTACAAAGTGGTTCTTTGCCATTCTGAGACTGCTGAATCGCGACGTTCACAACTCGGCCTTTGCCCCCAGGAACCGTGAGCACACTGTGCCCAAGCTGTCAAAACATCCAGAATACTTAATAATGGAAAATTTGGCTTTTGACATGTCAACTTTTCGTTCGGGCAGGGAAGATAGAGTTCATTCACGGTCCTCAGTAACCAACCCTAACTCAACCATAATGCGCTGTCAGCCTCACTCTATTCACGAAGATAGACTGAGCAAGATACGCATGGATGATTCCAT
The DNA here is from genome assembly GCF_000149955.1 of Fusarium oxysporum f. sp. lycopersici 4287. Taxonomy (NCBI): domain Eukaryota; kingdom Fungi; phylum Ascomycota; class Sordariomycetes; order Hypocreales; family Nectriaceae; genus Fusarium; species Fusarium oxysporum. Next base: position 414,578 of record NC_030998.1, read on the forward strand.
TCTCCTCCACAATCTTCTCGAATCAATAGGTCATAGGGCTTGAGGCATCTTTGTGTCCTGAAACTCTAATGGATAATGGGTATAAATTCCCGTCCTGTCCCCTTCATCCTGACTTCTGAACTTCCCTTCTTCATACTCTTCAGTTGCCTGCTGCTCAAGCCTCAAGCCTTCTGTTCTCAGCTTACGGTTACGTCAACGCTATCTTCTTCTTTATCAGCTCATTCTTTGTTGACGACTCACTTTCCACTTTCGGCAAGTCACCAGGCTTTGGCCCACATATCAACGTAGCGCACATACTTCTCTTCATCTCTTCACTATCACTACTTGGTAAACTTTGCCTGGCATTTTGACACAGCAACAGCGAGCAAAGACTTTGACCCTTATACACATACCAATCTCTTTATCTTGGATTTCCATCGTATCTTCATCTTCAACTTTCTTTAAGCGACATATACCATTTAAAAATGTCTGCTCTTACTTCCGAAGCGCTGCGTCAATTGGACCAGCTTAATACTCAAGGAGGATTGCCACCCCCTTCACCTGCACAAGACAAGTGGGAGACCGATTCAGACTGCTCCTACTATTCACTATCTGACCTGACCTTGGACAAGTGGTACCGACAGATCCCAGCAAGCCAAGTCAGGAAACAGGCAAAGCAGATTCCAGCTCGCCCTGTATCGAGCCAGTCTATTTACCCGCGACGATTTCATAACAAAGAAGAGCTTGCTCTTCAGTCGTCGGGTCCCTGGCAAGAGTACCCCTTCTGCTTGAACAAGGGTTACGTGTCTGGGTCACCGGGCCCAGTTCGTATAATCACCAACTCTGCTGGGTCTGGGGAGTTTGATGTGGTCTACCACCTGGAAGGACAGAAAGGTCGGCTTGTCTGGCTAATTACCGGCCAAAGGGGTATCAAAAGGGTGCTGTACCAAAGCCCCTCCCCTCGAGCGAGCCGAGCAGTCAGTCAACCTCAAGTTCAAGTGTTGGCGGCTCTTCACTGCAGCACAACCCTTATATTGCTGCTCATCTTGCGGGGTATCAGCAGGGACTCTCAGCTGCCTACTATGCGCAGAGTTCGCCGCCGGCTTATGTTGTACCTGTGCCATTGGTTACTTATGGTTATCTTCCTGTATACGGCCAGTATTTATACTGACTCTAATAAGTTTAGAGGATAACTCAATGAGTATCAATACCTCACTTTATTATTTCAACCCACACCTCTTTACTGGGCCTTCAAAAAGCAGCGCCTCACTATTTATTTTTTCAGTCTGCATTATCGCATTCTCCTACGGTCTGCTCATGACTACATTTGGAGTTGATCTCAAACGAGACTACAGTCACACATCCTCTTCTCTGTGGATAAATGGCCATACAACAAATTTATCTCCAAGGAAGTGGACAGCATATATTCCGAGTAACAAAATCTTGGACTTACACTCTTGCAGAACCGCTTTATGATCTACGGCGGCGCTAGTACTTCAGAACTTATTCAAATAGTTCCCAGCAACCTTCAAGGTTGTTTTGGTGTTCTGTTAATAAAATTAATTCAGTCTTCTTTTGAATGCTTGTTTCTGCCACGTCCCTGCATCCCAGAGTGAACCAATTATGCAATGAAACTTGTGAACTACATGATCCAGTTCTGTCATCCTAAATAATGGGCTGCCGTTAATTCTTTCAGCATTTCCCGCCCTATTTCCTTCGAGAGCTGTGATTGTGAAGTGAAGTGTTACATACTCGTTGCCTATTGGCTCCCTCGCATCATCGCAGCGGATTTCCGTATGAAGCGGGGGATCGTCACCACAGACCGCAGCTTGATATTAAGCTTACTTTTCCAGGGATGAGGTGAAAAGCAGAGGGGGAGCCAAGACATTGGCAAGGGCTAAACGGGGAAAGCTAATAGGGTAAGTCGCATCGTTTTCCTCAATGGATAACACAGGCAGTGTCATTGCGCACAAATATGTCTTACCATGTTGGATCATTCGGTCTTCCCTAGGGATCTGCAGCCAATCTGGAATAGGATGAAGACATGATAGTAACATGAGACCTCCCTTCGAACCTTCTATGCTGACTTACCCTGGCGTTTTGTAACTACTCTGAATTCTGAGAAGACCGAATTCGACGAACGTTTATCCTTCTGACCACAAGATGACGGTCCAACTCTGGATACCTAGTACTCTTGGGAATGGTTCATGATGATCTGCGTCTCAGGGATCTCGATCTCGGCAACGCAGCACATATTAGTCGGTGCATATACGGTCAATGATATCATTATGGTCCTACGGCGAGTCATCAAGTCAGAGATAGGGGGGATATGGTCGACGGCCACAGAGGTATAAATATGGATACCAATCCGAGTAAGAATTAGGTCTTCCATCGCTTCTAACAAGTTTCCAAATCAAGACACTTAAATAAAGCACCTTACAAAAACTTCTCTGCTCTCACTCACCATGTTCCCTTCTACCAAGACTCTCGCAGCTATCGCAGTTATCTCCGCTACGTTTGCGCGAGTCACTGAAGCCCAGTGCGTCGCGGCCCGCACATATCTTCACAACAGACCTTTCATTGACGATGTTATCACTATGGAGCTCTGGCACTCAGGTCGTAAAGTCTGTTCTGAGCGCGCATCAGCTTTTTTCGCCGATAATGAAGACTTCTACCAATGGGATTGCCCTGACCTTGATGAGCCTCGAGTCAGCTGGCGAGTCAAGACTTGGGAGAATGGGCAGCAGCTTGAAATCTCCAGTAAGTTACCCTACCCTATCTGTTGGAAAGGCTTTCACTAACAAAGCCAGCTATGATTGGGGAACAGGAACTGAAAGCGTACGACGTCGAGAATAAGGACACAGACTACAATGACTGGTGCGATGCGTGGACTGACAATGGATGTAAGGCGAGGGCATCATCTTACGAGAGCTGTCATTGGATTTCTAGTGTCTGTACCAATGGTGAGACCTGCAACCTTTGCGATGGTCGGGCTGTTTGTGACACTCCTCCTTGAGACAAGTCACCAGATACGCGGTGGCGGCCCGTATTTACAGGCTACTTATGCAAACTCTCCTTCTGTAGACAGTGGCTAGAAATACCTATCATTCCTTTTGACAGATGAAAGTTATAGTTCCGTGCCTGGGCGTTGCCTTTCCTCCTGCATAAGCCATCAGATTCCTTAATGATTGTATTATTGTTTATTCTACTGCACTGTCTTACTAATAGCTCTGTAAAAGAACTTGTGAAAACAATACTCAATCAGTTTCGCGAACCTAGGTAGTAGTGCCAAATCAGCAAGAAGGAAGAAATGTGAGGTTTCAAATCAGGTGGACGGCTGAGCTGATAACGAGCGCCAAGTGAAGGTGGTACGTAACTGCCTCACATTTCAGGTACCAGCGGGGTTCCCACCTTGTTGTTGTCTAGGCCTCTGAGGTTTCCAAACTTTCACACAACATAACAATACTGATTGCAATCATTTTTCCAGATATGAAATACTGCACTCTTTGTGGAGTACCTTTCACCAGGAGCCTCAACGACGCCTGGATTGAGATCGTCCGGGCAGGTAATCAGCCTGAGCTTAATTGAGGCGCGAACTGGATAAACCTGACACGTACAGTTTGGATTGAGGGTACAAGCTGGAATCGCACGGCCGTCTCTGGTGTTGGACGATGGGGAGAATACGATGATGACCCTTGTGTGCCTGTCCCAACAGGTCGCCAAACTCGCTACGACAGCCACTCTGGCCCGGGCCCTACCATAGAGGTGGGCTTGACGCCAAGCATCCAACAGTGTACCTGAATCCCGACGCAGCCGATGAACCTTGGGGTTATGGCTTCCATGAGTCGTGCTGGTCCATATTCACCAAAAACTACAAACTAAATCTCGATGTCCTTTTTGCAGCTTGTCTTTCTATGCCGACTGACACGAATACTCTCCTTGATTGGGGCCATGGCTACGCAGGAGCATCTTCAGTGAAACAACAGTTCGATATGACTATACGCAGTAGCTGTTTCCTATCACTGGAAGCTATAACTCAGACGTTCCGATCTGACCCGTACCACATTCCTGGGCTTGTCAATGCCATCAATGGAGCGGCGCGCCTACAAAACGACGTCTTCTTGAGTCACTTAAAAACAACGGTACAAAGTCTCCAAAGTGACAGTTTCTCTCGCTTAGTCCCGGAACTACTGCAAGCAATTGTCATCCACTTACCGACATCAGACGTGCGCTCCCTACGGCTTGCGTCTCCTGTCTTTGCAACCTTGGAGTTATCCGAAAGATTCTGGGCATCACGCTTCCAACCTGGTCACGAATTTGAACATTTGCCTGAAGTTCATCACCGACCTCCTGAATCTTGGAGGGCTTTATATCTGTCTCTCAAGATCTGGGCACGCGGGATCCCAAGTATGGCCAACCGCCAGCGGGTCTGGGGCCTTGCTAAGCGTCTTCAAGCCACCCTTACTCAGCTTGACGGTGCTTCTTGCCAAAGATCTGCTTTGGGCACGTGGTTCGAAACTACGCCTGATAGACCGGATCAAAACATGCCCGAAGCTGAGGTTTAATGGCATACAGCTTCACGCGCCGTTACCAGCCCAGGAAAAAGCTTCTTCTACGGCTCTCGAGTCCTGAGGGCCCGCGCCCTATACTTTCCAGAGCCTTTGAAACTCAGACAGATGTCCGTGTCATTCGTTGATACAGCCGCTGGAAGGTTTATCTCTGGTTTCGATATGATCGATGAGCACGACAGATCTCATGCTTTAGGTTACCAGCATGGGAATGCTATGTGGCGTATTTCACTTCTCCCTGACGAGCCTATTCAAGGATGGGAACTCGCCATGGACTTATCCGGGATCAAAGGAATTGCTGCAGTTCAGAGTGATGGAAAACTTACTTCTTGGGTAGGCGAGTCAGCTGGACTTCCTAGGTGGCGATTGAAAGAAGCCCAAGGAGTGTCTGCAGTCAAAGCTGAATTCGATGTAAGTTTGTACTATGCCACATACTGAGATGACTGACACGCACTAACATTTGCCAGGCTCTCAAGCTGGTTTCCATTAGTCGTGACAAATTACCGAACCAGGAGAACTGGCTGAACACCTGCCTATGGTATCCTGAAGTACCTAAGGAGGGATTGCTATTCAACGGAAGCAGAGGTGATAAGCCACGACCCAAATACAATCTTCCAGTGGCCACCGTCTTTTTTGGTGAATCAGACGGTCGATATCTGTCGCAACTGTCGGAGATTGTCGTATGGGTCTTTGACATTTGTCATGTGGCGGGAGTCGAGTTCCGCTTTACAGATAGTTCATATAACCGCCCACTTAGTTATGTTGGTCCGTTTGACGAAAACTATCCCGCTCGTAGGAACTTCTCCGACTCTCACGACAGCACTGTATCTTTCCCTATTGACGGCCCTTCTGGTGAGCGACTGTCTAGCATCGAGGTACATACAAAGAGGACATATGTAGCTGGGTTGAAGGTATTCATATGATAGACTCGTGCAAGACCGTCTTGGCTAATCATTTTAGATTCGAAGCAACCTAGACCGAAGTATTCAAACTCCTGACTACCCCTACGGAACAGATAAAGGCTGGGTTACTGTTCACGGAAAGGGATCTCAAATTATTGGCATGTTTGCTTCTCTTGTACGTATTCATGTAGCATCAAAATCTTTCGTTTTCATTTCTGCATTGAAACTAACATGACTTTGCAGGCTCGACCCTTCTGGGATCTTGGCCTCATATCTGTTTAAGACAAAGTTACCAGGAACTAAGATAAGCATGAAAGAGGGAGTATGGAGTTGAATGAGGTCGGGATAATATGGCATTTGATTACAAGAACCCTTTAGTGAGCAATTATTGATTTTGTTTTGGCGTTGTGTCCTCGAACCTGTCTGGTCGCGGTTGGGCGAGACTTAGACACCCTATCGGCATCCACGATCGAAAGTGGATATGGCTGCTTTGTATTCAAACCATTTGTAACTCATTGAACGAATCTTTATTTGACTAAAAGCTTTATCCTGATTACTACCGAATCTCTAATAGATGAGCTTTTCCGCCTAACACCACTAGCATATTTAACCTTTTCCTCTTAAAACCCTTTAAATAGCATAATTATTATTTACCAGTTAACTTATTATAGATAATAGAGGTTTATGTCCTCCTATAAGTCTATTATATTATATACCTAAGTTAGGTTTTCTTTTACTTTCTTAATTACCTCTTTCTTATTATTTAATAGTAATATTCTTTTTACTTAGGAAATATCCTTTTAATATAATATTTAATTATAACTATAAATATAAGTATTATCTTAAGTTAATAAATTTAATTATATTAGGTATTTTATTTTATATATTTTTTATAAGCTTTAAGCTAGATTATCTTATTAGAAGAGTAATAACTACTTATTTATATATTATTAAAGATAGTTATTATAATATCTAACTTTTCTATTAAAAGAAAGATATTAGGCATTAGGAAGGGTAAGGAGTATATTACCTATATATATTAATTTATGTTCTTTACCTTTATGTTAGGGCTGAAGCCTCTTTTAACCTCTCAACCTTATCACAGTGGATATGGCTGTCAATGCCTACCCTTGATACAAGTGGCCTCCCCTGTTGCTATTTGCTTCTCAGGCACTGTGGGGGATACGCACTAGGTTGTGTTATCGGGTCAAATACGGTTTCGCAGTTCCAGGGTTTGTATGCAGGGGAAATATCCTCGAGGTGGTTCTTATTCATGCTGATTTTTGAGAGGATGAGAGCAAAGAGTCTCGAGTTTTTGTAGCAAAGGTCAGCCAAAAAGGCACGATGGCGGTATAAGTCTTTTATTAGAATCACCGTGCTCCTTGTATTCCATGTTCCCTCTCAGGCTACGTAGCCGTAGTCGTAGCTGTCTCCTCAATTGCTCCCTTCTCAATGAACCCACCTTTCTGAAGCTCCGCCACGAGGTCTACCGATTCTGCTCTGGGCGCGTACACGATCTGATCGTCTTTCGTACTGCCCATAGACCACGACCACCCACCATTGGGTAAATATCCATATATCTCTGTTAAGCCCAAGTAAAAGGGCTCGGTTTGCTCTCCCAGTCGATTTATCTCTGAGCCACCTCACTGCAAACATCATATCACTTTTCTCTCTAGGCCACCAGCGAGTAGAGTCCTGGGAACACTGTGATGGGAACAACATGGCAGGGGAGTGTCGACCGTGACCCAGTACCTAGAGCTTCAGTACCGAGCCACGCCAAGAAAAGCGTTTGGTCTTCCACCATGAAATGACCCGGTAACCTTTGAATGTTAGAAGAATTGTTATCTAGGTCCCGTTGCGACTTAAAACTCCCAGCTCCTTCAAAAGCTCATTCCAAATCATGGGACTCTACCCTATGGCCTCTCCACGATGTCCTTCTTCTGGAGCTCCTCCAGCAAGTTCTTAGGCTCTTCCTTGCAGACCCTGAAGACTGTATTCGCACCGACTTCTGTGGCAACCCAACCATTGTCATCAATTCATGATTCCTCACCATAAAACTCCTTCAAGGCTGTACGGAGGGCGCCCCAGGCTTTGACTTTATTGGTTTGGATACTGTGCTTCCATTCGGGAAGGGGCTCGTTTACACCTGTCATTCTGGGTGGCGAACAGGGTTGCATAAAGCCCGACATTTAGTGTTTCCTTATTCCGATATCGGTATGAATACTGATAGATGCAAGTGACAAGGCTGAAACTGTAATGGAGCTCAAGGGTTGGTATTTGTATTCTGACAAATGAACTGAATCGCGCGGCGTTGTAGCTTTGAAGTTGTGGGATATGTTCAAAGCTCCAGCGCATCTTTGTCTCTGGTTCAGTATTAATAACGCTCCTACTTCCATTGGCTTATAGAGTCGCTGTGTATTTGCCCAAGCAATAGTGTTGCTCCCATATACTGGTTCCATAGTCTTGGGCTGTCGAAAAATGCATTCATCAACCCACCTCACTAGACGTGAGATGCACCCATCCTTCTCTGATATTGTCAAGTAATGTAACCATGAGAAGTGAATGATTACTCCAGGAGCTATAAATAATAAGTCTTGACCCAAGAGTTGACTGTGAAAACGACTCCCAGGACCACCAAGGGGCCCTAAGGTGCCGTTCACGTGGTTTGGAAACCGTGACTGAATACTTGGGGGAGTACTTCAGGGTTTCAGTGAAGTGGAGGGCATCTGGGGAGTGAATGTGTCTGATAACAGAAGTGACTCAGAGTAAAACGGCACTGACAGCGCATTCACTCATCAGTTGGATCGCTTATTCAGTAGATAATTTCTGTCGCAATTGCTTCAGCAGCACTATTCAGACACTGCAACTGACACACGTAGTTGAATGATCCTTCCGTTTACTCGCCCTATAAGTATTGCATGTTTCTCCCTCAAACTCCCAATAAGAAGACAATAAGACAAGCCCACGATCACTTATATATAACGCCATTCACATACACACAGGGAGAGAGAGAAGCACATTGAATTTTCTCAACATCACAAAACCTGAAACTACAAGATGCCTCTCGTTGGAAGGGATACATTTACAGGCGTGGAAGGTGTGGATTATTTCAAAATCACAATCGGTGGTAAAAGTATCAAAAGCGAGACTTCACTCAAGTCTGGATTGGACATCATTTTCAAAGGAGCTGGAAAATCCGGCGAGTACTATGCCTGCCATGTGGATCTTGAACGCTATGAAATCTTTTCCTGGGAGAAAAAGGATATACTCACGGAGCTTGTAGGATTGAAAAACGCGGGTATTGACTCTGGGGTGTAGTAGAGTTGACTAGGAGTCGAACTGGAGAACCTGAGGGCTTATCAATGGTGGGATACTTCACTCTAAGACAATCGAGCCAAACCAAGGTATAATAAATCTTACTTTCGTGCCCTCAGTGAACTTTCCCAAGTGTTCTGGTAAAGCCTACCTGTAAATAATGCTACTACTCGGTGCAAGCAAATGGTACAGCATTATCTTGGCTAAGGGATTGTAGCATCTTATACATCTTCAAATGGTGAACCGAGTCACAGCATCGCTCTCTTCGAGTTAGTATTACTATTTATAATGAGTTATTGTTATAATATTTAAACAATGTAAGCTGGGCTTGGTCTTTGTAGTTGATACTTCAAGCTCAGGTTTCTAAGCACCATAAGTTATTAAGCCGTGATTGCAGCACAATGCCTTGCCGTTTCAGTGACGCAGTACATATTCGAGTAGGCCGCGTGATGTAAGCATCAGCTGTCAGGTATATCAACTCAAAACAATCCTATACCCAGATGAGCCATAGTTCTCCGAGGTTATGTTATTATACAAGCTCTCAGTTACAGTTCTCAACTGTCCATAGCACATCTCGCATACAACTTAGATAGTATGCCAGACCCGTTTTAAGGTTTAAATATTGTATATTTAAAAGGGATATTAGCCCCAGCATACGACAAAATAACAAAGTTTGATGTATATAAAGGCCTCGTGCTTCCTCTTCAAAACGATTCAACCTAACATCGAACATTGATAATATTGCATCTTACCCGTGACAGTCAGGCAGACTCAACATTAATTCACGGCCTGGTATACCTAAGCTATAAAAACTCGAATTCGCCAAACTTCCATTCATTTGCCCTTTGACTGTGGCATATGAATACCAACAATCTTCCAAGAATTATGAGTCAAGTAAATGAGTCCTTTTTCTTAAAAAACGGCAACAAATGGTTCGAACACAACATTCGCTCGCACGTAGTCCGAAACTACGATGACCTCATCCTGAACCTGAGAGCCATTTTTGGGAAAGAGGAGAAACAGGAGAACAGGTATTTCTACGTCAAAGAAGCGGGCTTCGGCAGCTATGTCGTATATGCCTTTGTGGAAGAAAGGGATCTTGACGATGACTTGTCGTTCTTGACAACTGCGACAATGGTCAGCTCAGTATTGCAGCTGTCATTGCTAAGCAAGAGAAATAATGAGAAGAGTCCGGAGTCCTAAATGGTTGTTCTATTCCTTCTTCAGGATTAACATACAATGTATAAAACCTTCTAGTCGCAACACTAGAAAGTTTTCATCAACTAAGAATCTCAAGATTTAGTGGTTATTTTGTTCATGCAAAGGAACGTGCTTGCTGGATGGCAGAGCTCGAAGTCTCCTTCGGTCAAGAAGGTAGGGTTAGTTGGACCAAATTGCGCATTTTAGTGGTATGTGAAGGTTGAGAGCTTAGTGGGATTCTATTCATAGCAGCTATGTAATTTATGCCACAACTTCTCGTCTCTGGATCGTGATGTTCATGTTCTCAAAGTAACTCACGCCACCCTTAACAACATAAGTCCCTCTGTTCTTCTCATCAACCCAGTCAACCTTGAAGCTCCTTAAAAACTGCAATGGTCCCTTGTAAAGCTCCATGCGCGCAACATCCTGCCCCAAACAGACTCTAGCGCCATATCCAAAGCCCATGCTATACTTATTGTAGACCTTGGCCTTGTCTTCGTCCAGCCAACGCTCAGGCTTGAACACCTCGGCGTCATCACCGTAGATGTTGGGGTCACGGTGCACGAGCCACGGGTTACAAGTCACCTCAGTACCCTCTGGGACGAATTGACCACAGATCTCGAGACCGCCTGGTGGAGCGATGCGGGGGAAGATGTTTGGTGCAGAGGGGTTAAGACGCATGCTTTCTTTGACGCAGGCGATGTAGTAGGGGCAGTGTTCGACGACTTCGTCGTACTGAGGCATCTCGGAGAGTTTACCAGCGATAGTAGCATCGTCTAGCTCAGCCATGAGCTTCTTGTAGACGGATGGGTTGGTGAGGATGTGGATCATCATGGCCTGAAAGGCTGTGCCAGTTGTATCAGCGCCGGCGAGAAGGACAAGAAGAATCTCAGCCTTGATGTAATTGATATCCAAAGGATTGCCATCCTCATCCTTGGCCTCGATGAACCTGTAGATCTATGTCAACATCTAGTGTGAAATATGAAACAGGCCAACTTACGTCTGAAGCAAGTCAACACGTCCGTCTGTCGCACCATTCTCAATATCCTTGAAACGCTGATCAATCAGGCGATCGCGAAATCGCATCAATGTTCCAATTCCAGAATCCTGCTCAGGACTGGCAACCATGTACTTGCCCAAGAAAGTACTCTTGACCCAGTTGGTAAAAGGATGCAGCCTAGCCATGATACCAAAGGGAGTTAGACCGTCGTGAAAGCCCTGAATAAGACCTTCAACATCCTTTCCCTCTTTCACAAACCCAAACGGAGCACCAAAGCCAACTTCGGAAATGATGTCATAGGCCATAAACACAGCCCAAGGCGCAAAGTCGAACGGTTTGTTGGTAGAGGCGAATTCTCGCTGCAGACGGGCCATCCAATTCTCAATGTTGGAGTCAATCAACGGCTCCATCTTCTTGATGTTGGTTAAACTGTAGAGAGGAGCCGCAATTTTTCTGTACTTGGCATGCATGACGGAGTCTTGCATGTTGAAAAGGGACTCATCTTTGCCAAAGCTTCCGGTGATATAGTGCTTTGACTTGTTGGCGTGACGATTGTAAATCTTTGGTAGTTGAGTTGCGTCGCTGACGAGCAACATTGTAGGAGTAATCCTAATAACAGGTCCTGCAAGCTGTAAATAACTCAATCATTCATGATTTTTGAACAGCGTGATCTCACCATGCTTCTTGTGAAGCTCCTGGAACGTCGCGCATTCATCAGCCTTCACATTATGATACGTGATCCAAAGCCTCGTAACAGTCCCCCAGAAATTCCCAGGAAACTTCTTCAGCGGGTGAAAAAAGCGATACCGAACAATCTGCCACAGAGCGCAAAAAGCAATATACCCAACCCCCAACAGGGCAATATTCACAAAGCTGAGCACAGCCATTGTGTCTGCAGGAAATAAAATGAACCAATTGTCGAGAACGCGAAAATAAGCAATGAAAGGGGACTGAACCCGATAATGTACGAGGGATCGACACGAACGGCTGGTTTCCGGGCTGTTACATAGCCTGTATAACCGAGTTGCGCAACTTGACGATCATTAACCCAGGATGTTCAATGGCCCGTGATTGCTTTTCTATGCTATGCAACATGTAGTAAAGTGGATCCTTTAATGTAACGGTTCACATCTCGGATGAGCAACCTGCTGAAGATCCAAGAATTGTTTATGCGCTTGCCTATTAAACGACGACTTACCTGAGAACGGTCGACAATCCTTGTTAAAGCAGGGCCTATCATTCGGCAGGATAAGCGTTCCCGAGTCGTGGTAAAATTTCTGATCCTGGTCCTCTACCCACGTTCGCCAAGATCTGCTACCAAGATCGCCATACGCGGCTGAGATATTAAATCCTCTCCACTTCAGCGGTTACTCAAGATTCGCATGTGAACGGATTGGGTTATACAACGGTAATACCACGACGGTGTTCCCGAGGCTTTGGGTAAAGGAGATGTTTCATGATCCTTCTGCTTCTTTTTCCCCTGACAAGAAGTTCATGCAGGCAGGCAGGCGGTACTCGGATGATATGATATTTGTCTCATTGTGGAGAACATGTTGGTTGAAGTGCCTTGTTTGCTTGGCTCCACAGTTGAGAAAAGATGACAGATTCTCGCGAGGAAACAGGTTATTGACTAAGTGGATTCTACCAAATGCCACGGTATGAAATATGAAATACGAAAGAAGGAAGTCAGTAGGATGAGGCAATAATTAGCGTGAGACACGCTGAAGAGAACTGGTAGACTAACACTTAGCTCCCACCGGGCCGTTGTCTCTAGCCTCACAAACCTCAATAGCAGAAAGTCTAAAGGAGAAAACAACACCAAGTGGGTGGGAAAAACGCTCCGGAAATGAGAAGCCGAGGTCCACCAAGCGTCATGATCCTCGCACAGTCGAATTCACGGACCATTTATCCGAGTATCCTAGCATCCAATCACTTTTACCCAAGCGTCAATCATTACACGCATCTCCACTTAGAATGGGGGGCAAATGCTACTCTATGTTGGTTCAGAACTTCCAAGACGAATGATAAAATCTGATATATGAATTTCCCCTGAAAGACTTCTCCTCTTTCGCCTGGCGCCGTCAGGGCTAGCGATGGAGTCAGTAAGATCTTCGGTCGCTTGGCGAGGCGAGAATTTCCCGTCTGTGCTTTCGTTACAGAATGGTCAACGATTGGCATAACACCAAGGAGTTAATCAATCAGCTGTAATGAAAGGCCATCCGCTTGTCTCAGTTGAGACACGATGGATTCTTCCATTTAACCCGCTGGAGATTCTGCATGAGCTTAGGTTTTTCGGACTCGTACAATATTTTTCGTTTGTCTTTGCAACCATGACTGAATCACAGGGCTCTACTGTTAACTCGGTTGCTATTTGTTTTGCTGTCATTAGCTTTTGTGCTGTGGTGTTGAGATTGTGGGCAAGGACGTTTATTGTTAGGTCGCTTGGGGCTGATGACTGTGAGTTTTTCGATCCACTTATTGGGCTTTGCTAACTGTTGCAGACTTGATTTGCGTTGGAGCCGTAAGTCTGATCTTTTTAAGACTGCATGTGCAGATACTGACGGATTCAAGATCTTATCATGGTGCTTTATCGGCTGCACAATTGCTTGTAAGTATACTATTGCTTGCTAACTAGCCGTCACTAACCTCCTTAGCCGTCCAACATGGCCTCGGTAGTCACTACGAAGACGTGATAAAGCGCGGGACCGACAACTTCATCGCCTACCTCCAAATCGTCTGGCTGTCCTCCATCTTCTACAATGCCTGCCTCGGCTTCATCAAGATCTCAGTACTTGCGCTTTACACCCGACTCGGCGATAAAATGTTACGCAAGACGGCTTTTGTGATGATGGGGGTCGTTGGATGTCAGGCTGGTGCAAATGTCCTGGCTTGCATCTTTCAGTGTTCTCCAGTCCCGGCCGCGTACGATATTACGATCTTGCCGGAGGATAAGAAGTGCGTTGACATCAATGCTTTCTACTTGGCGAATGCGGCTGTCAATATCTTTACGGATATTCTGACGTACACATTGCCGATTCCACTGGTGGCGAGGCTTCGTGTTCCCCGACGACAGAAGATCAGCTTGGCCATCATCCTGGGTCTCGGACTCTTGTAAGTCTCCATTATCCCTATCGATCATCCACCTGCTAACGTCGACAGTGCCTGCGTCTCGTCCATCATCCGAATAACATACATCCCCAAGATGCTCAGCTCCTCCGACCAAACCTGGGTCATATCCGACGCAATGTACTGGTCCGTAATCGAGACCAACATCGGCATCCTCGCCGCCTCGATCCCCTCCTACAAAGCCATCGCCAAGAAATACGCGCCCCGTCTCCTCGGCAGCTCTGGCATGTCCAGCAGTCGCAAGCTCTCCGGCTTCAAACAAATGCCACTTGAGCTTCAGGGTGGTAGCAATCCTGGTACTGGTGCGCCGAAGAGTACGTTTGAGACGAATATCAAGAATGGGCTGGAGGATAATAGCAGTGAGGAGGTGTTGGTTATGCCAAGTGGGAGGATTGGGGTTAAGACGGATATTACGTTTCGATACGAGAACAACCTGGAGAATGGGACGCAGAGTCAAAGATGAAATATCGCTGCGTCTCAATTGTTTTAGATAGGACAACTATAGTAATAGATAATAGCTTGACTTGCACATACTAGTCTTTGACATTAAACATCGATCTTCTACTTTTATGTGCCCTCGTGATTCAAGCAAAGGATATTGACCAACTCCTACTTAGATTGCAATTGAGCCTCCACGCCACCGGGCTTTAGTTTTCAGGTCGTCCCCGACATAGAGAGCCCGATGTCAAGCGATCGGACATTCCGTAAGCGAGGCTCTATCCGAAAAGCAGCCCGTGCCCTTAATTGGCTGGCGTTTCCGATCTCTGTTCCTCCGCGAAATCTTGCTACCCAGAGTAAGGCTACGCAGAGACGGGATCACACTCGTTATGTGGCGGCGAATGTAATAGATGTAGTATTGAAATCTTCTACCGCCTTGGTATCCCGCCACAATCACTCTTAGTAGCTAGTCAGACCCTTGGATAAGGGCGGTTCGCGTTCCCCAAATGACCTTCCTGGGGACTGCATGGCCTCATCTTTCTCCATCTGAGCTGAGCACAACTCAAGTATACGACTATGGAAATCTTTCAGATTATAAATATTAGCATTAAGAAGGATCAATCCAACAGTAGGATACACTTACAGATAACGCCATTCTCCTTTTGTGGATTCAGCAAACCCTCCGAGTAAATGCCAACATTAAGGTTTGCTTGAGTCTTCTCACAAAGCTCAATATCTTCAACAGCAACATTACGCGTGAAGTCATACCACTTTTCGAACTCATCGCTCCCAGCAGGGGCTTTATGATAGTAGTCAAACTCCATGCGGGCTTGTTCGGGTTTCTTAGATGGATTGATGCGCCAGCAGGTCAAACCCCCGGCGTACAAGCTCAAGGAGCAATTGGGGAAAAGGAAGAAGAATAAACCATCGTCAGCACCAGTGGCAGTAGCAATATGCTGCGAGTAGTTGTGCTTATTAATGACTTTGTAGCCCGCGGGTTTGAACGTTTTTGCAAACTCCGGATGGGCATAGGCACAATGGAGGCACTCTTGATACGCATCAACCGTAGCCTTCCAATTATTATCAGCGATGTACTTAAGAGGACGTCTTAGTGGAAGCTCAGTGAAGTCGGCGTGTGCAGTCGATTCCTCAAAGCCGGGGAAGAACTCCTCAAAGGAGCAGGTCTCGTCGGACAAGGTCAAGAAAAGAAGTCCATTTGGAGTTAGGTGCGATCGCATAACGGTACCCTGTATGATTAGAAAGATTTCTTGAGAGTTGGATGTGCGAGTACTTACATCGCTCTGCTTGGAGACGGTGATACTTCTCCAATCTTCAGTCTCGCGACGGACGATGAAGTCGGTCTGAGCCAGCTCGTGCTCGTAGTTGACATTGGTTTCAGGAAACTTGGTTACGGCTCCCAGAAGAACCCAGGACTGGATAGCGAATCAGTATGAGCGTAACCAGAGAGACTGGAGTCCCCCTTGAACTTGCGTTGAGAAAAATCGCCCTTCTCTCTAAGCTGTAGATGCCAGTGCTGGTGTACCAGGATGCAGGGAGAGTAACGTCCCAGTCAGTCATCATGAATTATGGGAGGGGGCGATTTCAATAATATTTCGGTTTATTTGATTCTTATTTGATGTAAGTTGAATAGAAAATCTCTTGTTTTGAGCAACAAGGGGGACATGAAAATACCTGTTCATAGGAATGCCCATATCTGAGCTTTATCCAAATCGATGTTCATAGCCGGAAGCCTACCCTACGCTATGCTATACCAGATCAGGAAATTTTACACGCAGCATGCCTCATCCACATATTTCCAGCCGGGCGATATCACGCGTACCGTACCATTGAGTCTCTTTAACAGGTAATTTATTCTTGTGCTTCACATGCCGCTCCAAAGCCAGCGATTCATGGGCGCAAACACCCCGATAGAGTAATCTCCATTGCCTAATACAGAAATCGCACACGAGAATGCCAGCCGTCGAAATGGATCTTGCGGAAATGGTGTATTTTGCTGAAGGGCTAAATATTCTTGCTCTTCTGTAAGAAACATTCGCAGCTGTTCACTTCATGCATCACATTCTGTTGTTCTAAGTGCTCTTCTCAATGAATTCATTAATAATTTTTGGCACTACGAGTGTGCTTATTGTTTCAATGGTTCTTCATTTCTGGCGTTATCTGCAACGATGCGATGCTCGCGTAATAGTGCCGGAAGACCGAGCCTTCAATCTGCCCGAGGGATGGTGGTCGGATCCTGTTCGATTCCAACTTGAGCGACGGGCAATCTTCAGCCAAGTAAAAACACTCAAAACCGATTATATCTGTCACGCAATGGTCTGATTTCATTGATAGACGTGGATTTGTGTGAGCCACCGCGGACGTTTTCGCTCCCCCGGCGACTATGTTGTCTACGATATTGCTGGTTTTCGTATTCTCATGATCCTGGGAAAGGACATGGTAGTGCGATCATTCCACAATGTCTGTAGGCACAGAGCCTTCCCGGTCGCCAGGAAGCAGTCTGGCAGCGCCACCATTCTTGGCTGTCGATATCATGGATGGAGTTATAACACAGAGGGAAGGCTTATCAAAGCTCCTTATTTCGACAATCTCACCGGCTTTGATAAGAGCTTGAATAGTCTCTTCGAAATCTACACGAAGCAGGACAGCCGAGGCTTCCTTCACATCAACGTCAGCCGTGACAAGGGCTTGCCTGCTACTGCACCTGTAGCGGGCTTAGAGATGGACAAGCTGGAGAAGATCGGACCAGATACAGAACTCTTAGAGAGCATTGAATTCAGTGGGAACTTCAATTGGAAGGTAATACGTAGGTGTACCATCTTCGGCCCTCCGTTCTAGATTACCCGCAGCTGCTAATGTAAGACAGTCAACCAGCCATACGCCACATCGCATCCAACTGCGTCCAATTCCGCGAATTCATCCCGTCCATTCCCTGCAGAGGGACCTAGTTCTGTTGGAGAGCTACTATCCTTCCCTTTGACTACAGTACACACAATGTTTGATCGACCTTTCTGGTACCAACTCACGTACTCTCCCGTCGCCGTTGACCAAACCAATTTACGCTGCGATGTTTACATCAATAACCCTAAGGGGCCTTTTAAACTTAATGGGGCGGCTATGGTTTTCCTTGAAAGGGAAATACAGCAGAGGCTTCTAGCTTTTGAGAATCAGTATAAGCAGCTCATAACTTCCAGAGATGAAGCCATTGGCAACAGTGAGATTGGGCTATGTCGAGCTTCTGTGATCACAACGCTGACTAGTAATAGGTGACCAAGCAAAGATTGCTGATGCAGTCGAAATGCACCGGCGTCAGGAGGCAGACCGTGGCTTCGAAATCAAGCCCACTGCGCTTAAGCAGCAGAATGGCGACGCCAAACTCTCAAAGGCTGATCGAAGTAAGTAACGCCCTTGTAAATACCCCAAGTTGGGACATCCTCGATACCCTTACGCTACATTGGCTTATTCTTGACTCTAGTCTGTCAAGCTATGGACTGCGGAACTTCTAGAAAGCTGGATTGGTAATGGTCCAAGATGTAAACCTAGTGGATTGAGAAAGTCTTCATATATTTAGACAACACGGTCTTCATACTCAGCAGAAGTAGAGTTATGTACTTGTAAAAATAAAAGTAAAAGATTAAGATATATAAGAAGCTAAGTTTCTTCGGCGCTTTATGTGCACGGCGCTACCGAAGTTAAAGGCACAGGTCTTCTCTTTCTGATTCACCTAGGCTTCGACATAGTAATAGCTAGAATCTGAAGAATAGCTTAAATAGACCTCAAGTGGTGTCAGAAGCTCTCACGCTCTTGATTAAACTTTCCATACAAAGCCGGATGACGAATGGTGATGCAAAGCGCACGCAACCATTCGATTGGCCCAAATCACGGCATATTAGTCCGTATGCCGGGTACCGTAGTAGTGTCCGGCCTCGCTAACTTTCGACCCCGCGCTTCCCTGGTGACTAAGGATGCTGATTCACGGTTCCCCTCCCTGACGTGGATAGTCGGTCAACCGCACGAGCAGTCATAGTCGACACTTATAACCTAAGCGCTACCATGCCCCGACGCGGTGGCCGTAGGCTAACGAGATCATACGGGCAACGCTCCCGAGGCGGTTGTCAGTCATGCAAGCAGAGACATGTATGTCTAGAGAAGCGGAAATGGTTGATGAGGTACTGACGCAGAGAGGTCAAATGCGATGAAAGCAGACCAACGTGCACGAATTGCGCAAAGAAGGGTCTGCTATGCGACGGCTACCCTCAGCGAACGTTGAGGTGGTCATACAAACACGAGATAACAGCGAGTGAGACATTGCAACAGCAAAAGAAGTCACCAGAGCCTCTGAACGACAACCCATCTACCATTACTTTGAATCCGCTGACAGCTGATGAATGCACCCATGAGGAAGTTGAGGAGATTGGTCCAGTGACGGACGGTGAAATGACTCTTTGGCCAGAGTCAGAGGATATCAGCCTAACAGATCTTATGGACTTCGATTCGACGAATTTTGGTGGAGACTTTGGTGATAGCCTTCATTCGATTACTATTGAGACTCCGAACTTCGACTTTTCCACTTCCGACTGGCTGCCGGATTTCTGCTTTCATATGTCGTCCCAACGGACCTCTTGGCTAGACCCTGGTCTATCTGGTCAGATTCAACCACCAGGGATCAACTCAGACTCCTCTATGCGGCTTCTGAAATGTTGGTTCGACGAAGTATGTCCGGCATGGTCTGGCTTCGACTCCAAGTCCAACATGAATCGAAAGATGGCCGAGGATCTTTGGCAAAGCTCACCCCCCGTCTTCGTTGCTCTCCAAAGCATGTCAGCCAGCTTCCTTTCGGCACGGTTACCACAAATGAGGCACTCTGCTATGAGCCTGCTCAAAACGGCAACCCTAAGTGTTCAAGCAGAGATACACGAGCTCAATGAGAAGAACGCCCTCGACGCGATGCCTGCCGGTATCATGTTCTCACTCCTCTGCCTTGGAACGACAATTTGTTGGCTAGATACTCGTCGGGTGGGTTGGCCGTTTTTGCAAGAAGCGAAGACACTGCTTCGATGGAGCTCACAGCAACAGTTCGCTACTGATGCTGACAAGCTAGACTTCTTTAACAAAAGCCTTGTCTACTGGGATATGTTGATATCTTTCATATATGATCCAGAACCGGGCACCGACATACACCAAGTCAGCGCACTCCCATCCACCTTCCAGAGATCTGGGTGCTTGGATACTCATAGCCAGTCTTCCTACGAGGCGGAGCCTCACCCGTGGACCGGTGTCTCAATTCTAAGCTCGGTCCTATTCACGCGGTCAATTCGCGTTTGTCGTGCTTCTCGACGTCGCATTACTGGATCATCAAGGGGGGCAATGGGCTCACCTCTCACGGTACCAGAGATCGAGCAGGCAAAGGAGTTGGAGGTAGAGTTGCTACAACTGCAGCTATCTCCAAGTCCATCACTCAACGATACCGGTGACAAGCGCACATCGAGTAATCATCTTTTACATGTGGCTGAAGCTTATCAACTTGCCTCCCTGCTCCAGCTCTACATACAGTTTCCTTCCTTATTGGCACCCTATTCTCAACTGGTGCCGCGAGACCCCAGTGAAGTAGAAACAACAATGCTATGGCACAAGCGCATCATACCCCTCACTCTTCGGCTCATAGAAGTGCTTGAGCGAATCCCCTCCGAGTCCGGCAGCTCCGCTATCCAGCCGCTTTTGTATGTCTGCGCTGCCACGGGGCTTCGATACACACCAACCTCACGGCTTGAAACAGAGTCAAATTCCATCAGTGGCGGCAGTCAGGCCAAGCCAAGACCAATGGAGAGTATTCTTGACTACCTGGATCTTCTGAAAGACCCACTCGAACATTCCAAAGAGGATGTCGACCTTTTACCCGTCTCACAGATGGCCATTGATGTGAGTAAAGGGCGAGCCTTTATTTTGCGACGTCTGAGTGTCTTCAAAGAATGCTTGCACCCCGGTCCTCTCGGTGTCGCCGAGAAGTTTACGAAAGAACTGTGGGCTGCCTATGATGAAGCGCCCAGGTGGAGCATGGATGTTTGTTGGATCAGCCTTATGGACAAGAAGGACCTCCGAACGATGTTTGGATAAGGTAGCTTCCAACTCCGCGGCATTGTTTTTACATGAGAGCTTGTTAGGATATTAATGGAAACCTGTTTTAGTCGATATAGATAGCGGCAACTACCAAGAAGAGTATTATAAGATCCGCTACCAGAAGTGAAGAGCATGTGTCCCTCCGAGTTCATCCTCTTACCTCCATCGTAGGCTCAATCAAACCTCATCGACCACTTTTTTCCTGTCCTGAAGCTCATGTGCGTGTACCTGGACTTCTGTGACATACTTGTCAAACTTGCGAAGGTTGACCTTCTTCTCGAACCTGTCGAGCATTAGCTTCATACACCTAAACAGATAATTCCAATGGAACCCAACGTACAATTCGTCAATCTCGGCGGGGGTTCGGCGCGCAACCTCAGGCAGGATGAACCAGGCGATGGCGACGGCAACCGTACCGGTACCAGCAAAGCTATATAGTATTCATCAGCAGGCCTTCAATACAACATCAAGCTTTGTAGACAGTACTTACAAAAAGCCCGTTTTGACGCCCCATTTGACCGATCCGTTGATCATCAAAGGAGTACAGAAGCTGAAGATGATAGCGATGCAATTAGACACGGCCAGTGACCAACCAGCCGTCTGGGCTCTGAGGCGCTGTTGTGGAATCTCAGCAGCATAGGCATAGCCGATGGCCGAAGCACCAGTGGTGGAAAACGTAGCGAGGCACGCAAAGAAGATCTACAGGGACAGCAATTAGCCAAATTGGTAGTGATCCCGTTGAGGTCATACTGACAAGTAGCGAGCTGGTAGCCTTGGCTGTATAGTCAAAACACCCAATGATACCCAGGCACAGAACTGACACGACTGTCACCGCGTAAGGGTATACGGTAAGAGGACGTCGACCGATGGAATCTGTAAGTGTTGCAGTGGCGATCATCGAGATCAGCTGAACGGATGAGAGGATGAGGGTGACGAGGAACGGGTCCTTGTTTCCTGCATATTGGACTGCAACATATGGTTAGAAGCTTTTCATGGCATCATGCAGCGAACACCTACAGAAATATGTCGCGTAGGTATTGAAGACGGCTAAACCAACAAACTGCTGTGTGATCTTGGGCCAGCCGGAAATGATGAATCGAATCAGGTTGCGACCTTTGAATACAGCCCAGGGTCCTAGCTCGGAATTTTGCTCAGCTTGCTGGCGTTCGACTGCGAGGGTAGAAGTCATGATTTCCTATTCCAGTATCAGCATTTGTTAAAATAGTGCGATGGGGAACTCTCACGATTTGTTGATCAATATCATAGCCTTCGACGTTGGCGAAACATCGGTTCAGCACTTGGGATGCCTGTTCGACCTTGCCCTTGCTAGCTAACCACCAAGGGGACTCGGGAATGAGAAGAAAGGCCACAAGGATGCAGCCAATCATCGCCCACTACGACCCGAGTTAATTGAATCATTCTTCCTGAATCTCGAACAAAGAGTCTTGGTTACTCACCTGAGTGTAAATCGGGGTTCGGAAATCGAGCGGGTCGTTTGCTTTGAGCCTGTTGAGGGCCACCGAGGCAAAGAGCTGGCCTAGCACGAACCAGCTGTTTAACAGTTAGTACATCTGGTGTGAATGGTCCTGAAGAACTATCATGACTTACAAACTGTAGGCATTGATAAAGAAACCTCGGAGCTGAGTGGGAGAGATCTCGGACAGGTACAGAGGCATGGTGGATTGTAGCATACCTACCCCCATGCCAGAAAAGAGCTTTGCCACAAGCCAATGCTGCCAGTGCGTTGCGAATGATTCAGCGAACACGCTCTAGTCGGTTGAAGTTATGTGATCAGTGCCGATTCTTGTAAGTCTCGTGGCGTACGTACCGCGGTCAAGACGACCCAGATGATCATCATCGCAGCCTTTCGACCAAGACGCTCAGTTGCGTATTGAAGAAGCTAGAAACACCGTCAACAAACGATCAGAAATCCCCAGTATGAATATCGACGTACGACTTGACCGATGGTCTGGCCTGCTGACTGGATACCACCCCAAGCCGAGATATATTTACCCGCAATGATTGTTGTGCCAGAGGTAGAAAATTGTCGTATGAAACCTGCGTTGGAGACGATTCCGCCGTTAAGATTGATCTCTGTTGTTGTTAGCAGATAGTTAAACGCCAAGACCATGCGCAAAGCTTACGATAGCCATCGAGAGATGCGGAGAAGGCTGCAAGCATAGCAATACAGCCCACGCGCTTGAACCTGCGAACACTCTGCCAAACGCTCAAGTCATCAAGCTTGGACCTCATGAGAAGTCCTTCGCCAGTGTCCTCGACAGTCTCGGTGTGAGCCTTTGCTTGCTGCATTTTGACGGTGTTGGTGTTCAAGTCGGCGATGCAGATCTGGACTTGATGCAGCCAAGATCTTGGCCTCGATCAGTCTTTATGGAAAAGAGCTTGGCGATAGGATGTGGTATTTTTAATTCTTAAACCTCCACTGCAGAACGCGGGGCCCCAGACTAGTCTGTCCCCGGCCTGGCTCCCTTCTAACTAGTGGCCATGCTAGAAGCGCAAACCCCACTGCGGAGGGGGAATAATTGAGTTTGACTGGGGGCCGCGGAAACCAGTCCGTTCATATACGGCAGCCGGACTATCTAACAGATCCAATCAGGCGCATCTGTCAGGGATATCACGGCAACGATATCCGAGACTTCATACCACTACGAAGCATAAGAGGCTTGATCACCTGCACCAACTTCGTCTGAACAATGACCGAGCTGAGCATTTCTCGGGTCAAAGATGTAGCGCAGGAAGCTTGTTCTGAGCTTGTTGCACTCGGTTGCGTTTGAGCCGAGGAAAAACATCCATGGTTTAAATAGCGATTGATGATCATGAGACTGAGATTAAGCTGTTCAGGGCTGGGGAATAGGCGGAGAGAAGCCCGAAATTAGAGTAAATCTGGGGAAAAGCCTGGTAACACCATGTTCCCCAGGGTCAGGATGGCTCTAGTATACTTTTTTGCTTGGTGTAAGTGGCCAACTTGTGTAGTAACGGGATTGAGGCATTCCAGTTGATTTGAGGCCGACGATCAACAAAAAAGTCAGAAGCCGTAAGTCTCAAGAATAAAAGGCAGCTAGATGCCACGTAAAATAAAGGCCTATCACAACCATCTTGGCAAGCTTCCTTTTACAAAACTCCTACTGCCACTGTACCTCAAGAATGGCTTCGCTTCTTAGCACCGCCTGGGTCATCGCACAGGTCGCCACTGTTTCGGGCTTGGCCTTCAATGTCCCGTCATCGCCGCCATCCAACTCAAGCGCCCAGCTTGCCGATGCCCCAGTCGGCGTTTCGTGAGTAGACATAGCACGACCGACATAGAGTAAATTTGCTGATGATCCGCAGCTTCGAGTTCTTCGCGTTTCCAGGCTACTGGAATGATGTACCCAGCACCTCCACTTGTCTGCAGAACTTGAAGGATCTTTCGGGAACTTGGCCGCCTATCAGGATCGGAGGAACGACGCAGTATGATTGATATTCTCGCTTGTTTTGTTGCTGCTTACATGGCGAACAGGGACCGAGCTACCTACGATGCATCCTCCAGCCAACAAGTCACTTACACAGTGGCCAACGCTGGAGATGCGCCAAGCACGCTAACGTTCGGGCCGTCCTTCATGTCCTTGGCAGGCACATATGATGGGAAAGTAACCATAGGCTTCAATCGTCGACTCAACAACCTCGCAAACACCGTCGCTGCAGCAGCGAAGGCAGTTGATCAGATTGGCAGCCTCCATGCCATTGAGCTTGGCAACGAACCTAACTGTACGTTCCGTTTCCTAACTGACATTCAATAACCGCTAACTCTGTGACAGTCTTCAGTAGCAGCGACCCTATTGCCCAAGGCTCTTCCTGGACAGCTTCAGCGGACTACGCCAGCGAGGTTACCTGGCAAGACGCCGTGTGCGGCAATCTCTCCGCGTCTAACCTCATCTCTGCCGGTGTGTTCTTCGGAACCAGCCCGATGAGCATCGCTGGTCTGACTGCAGCCGAGGGCCAGGCCAACAGCTATGTTAGACAGTACTGCTCTCACAATTACCCGCAGTCCAAGAGCACTGCCAATCTAGCAACGTTGATGAGCCACAGCGCTATTGCATCCCAGATCAAGCCTTTCGCGAACGAAGTCGCGGCTGCGGCGGGGAAGAACAAGCCTCATGTGTTTGGAGAAACGAACTCTGGTAAGTCAATTTTCCAGGTCAAGTAGTTGTCATGGCTAACAATGACACCTAGCTACTCAGGGCGGTGGCGGCATCAGTCCAACTTACGGTGCTGGACTCTGGCTCCTCGACTACGTCATGCAATCCCTGATTATGGGAACAGAGGTAAAGAATCCCGTTGATATCTCCCAGCTATATAGCTGATTCATTGCAGACTCTATACTTCCACCACGGCACCATCGGAAATTGTAAGTAAACCCCAGTCCACAGTATTGGTAACAACTAACGCCTTGACCAACAGGCCAGTACTGCTGGTGGGGAAGATACTCTATGGGTTCTCCTTATTTCGGCGCCTACTTTGCCACGATGGCTCTCGCCGGCGCCGACAAGATAGCCCCTTTGGATGATCAGACGACCGGATACGCAGCATACGCCATCTTCAAAGACGACAAGCCCATCAGGGTTCTTCTGTACAACTCTGATTATTACACCAGCGGTTCTCGTCCTTCTCAGTCTTTTACCCTCTCCGGGCTTTCCGGTTCCACGGTTTCGGCCAAGAGGCTCACTGCTGCTGCTTCTACATCCAGAGTCGATGCTGGTCAGAGCCCGACTGTTGCTGGGCAGACGTTTGAGAATGGATCGTGCAAGATTCAGGGTCAGAGTACGGTTGAGTCGGCCACTGTCTCGGGGGGAAAGGCGACGTTTACTCTTCAGGCTTCGGAAGCTCTGCTGGTGTTGCTTTAACATGTAACATAGTGGCTTCGTCTAGATTCGGAGGCCGGTGATGTAATCTGCGCTTAGGCAGTCAACTAGACTGGCGCATTGGCTTTTGATACCTAGATTTTCGAACACATTAGGATTGGAGGATAGCGCTAGAAACTTTGGTAGCTGTCTTGTGCGATATGGTTAGTTTAGTCGTAACAAATGGAACATGATGCCGGTATAATGATCCACATTCACTTGACCCGATGTCCGGCCTCTCGAACTAAGACTGCCGTTTCCCCTCACTGTGAGCTAGCGTCGTGAACGCGTAAACGATCAGCTGGCACCCACCATCTTATGAACAAGTGCTAGCAAATTCGCTTGGATTAGTGCCCCACACTCAGCACATGCTCGCTTTTATCTACCCCGAGGCGATACCAGCATCCAAGTGTGGGCTGAAGATGGGGAGGGTGGGGCATCTCCGAGCCTCGCAACCTTTCAAATATTAACCCCATATATCTTTTTCTTTTGTAAGACTGCTCACTGCAACCAGACATTCCCAGTGCTAGAAAACGATCTAATGGCGCCATCACAGGAGCAACAAGTAACTAGCATCCTGACCTCGCTCATCTCATGCACCATTAAGCTAATTCGCTCTATAGATCATCAATCAACTCCAATCCAATTGGATTTGGATTCCCGACTGGGTCGACTCCTCCAAACAAAATACGGCCGCACGTATCGTCACATTCATTCGCAAGTTCACTCTCCCATCTCAACCAACTCGAGCGCTCCTCCATTTTTCAGCCGACACGCGATACAAGCTCATCATCAACGGCACTCGAGTAGCTGTTGGGCCAGCAAGAGGCAGTCCTCTGATATGGTATTATGACTCTCTGGACATCGCTCCGCACCTCACACAAGGCGATAATGAGATTCACTTTGTGGTTATTCGCTACTTTGCGGCTTCTCGGGGTGGAATGCCTTTTGAGAGAACTTCGTTCCCAGGGCTAACTGTTGTTGGTGGTGTTGAGTCGGATGGGGAGTTTGTTAGTCTTGAGTCTCGGGAAGGCTGGTTGGCTGAAGAGGATAACTCGATCCTGTTTCCAATGGGTAGACCGGACGATGTCTTCCTTCATGTAGGGTGTTTACACAAAGTCTAGGCCATGCATCAATGATACATTGACAAACGGTACCTGATATGAAGATCCTTTTCCATTTCTCTCCGATTTGACTCCTGTAATAGTATCGGTAAAACTAAGACGGGGAACAAGATAAAAAAAAGACGCTTCTCCGTAGGAGTCGTGATTTTACTACGGCGTCGCACATTATGATTTGAATATCAATGTAGATATAACAGTTTTCAATTGAAATCCTATCATTATTTATTCAATGTATCTCTCGGGCCAGCATTCCATTATTCTGGCAGCTGGATCTTCACACACGCTCGAGGTCCAGGCGGACGTGCATTCAACGGCATTTCTGCGCTGGACGTTTAAGGCGACTCAAAAGAGTCAGATCCGAATGAAAGTGACTTACAGCGAGGGCTATGAGAACGAACCGCGCTCTTATCCATTCTTCAGGTCGAAATCTGACAGGCTGGATGCGACCAATGGTCATATCATCGGCCCTTACGATGACGTAACACTGGACCTACCAGCGTCGCAGACCATCGTGTACGAACCATTTTGGTTTAGAACATTTCGCGTCATGCGATGGGAAATCACGGCTGGAGCTGAAGCCGTCGAGCTGTCTTCTTTTGATGCGACTCAGGTCAACTATCCTCTTGCAGTCAAAGGAAGCTGGGACGAGCCAGGAGACAAAGACGCCAAACAAATATGGGATGTCTCCATCAGAACTATGAGAAATTGCATGTTTGACGGGTATTCAGACTGCCCTTTCTATGAACAACTTCAGTCAGTACAACCCCAACGCCACATTGCCCTGATTGACCAATCTCTAGATACTCTGGCGATTCTCGTTCCGTCGGCCTCTTTCACTATCTTCTTTCTGGCGATGACAGGTTGATGAGGCAGACAATCACCAACTTTGCCGCGTCTGTGACGCCCGAGGGCTTGACACAGTCTCGCTTCCCCTCCCACGTACCGCAAATCATCGCTGGTTTCTCCCTATACTGGATCCTCCAGATCTGCGACCACCACCTTTACTTCGGTGACACGGCATATGCACGGTCATTCCTTCCGCGAATTGATGGTGTTTTCGAGTTTTTCGAGTCTCACATCGATGGCTTGGGCCTTGTTAGCGGATTTCCAGAGGATGTCTGGCAATATGTCGACTGGGTTACTACGTGGGGCGCAACCGACACGCATCCAGATAAGGGAGTCCCAACATCAGGGCGTGAATCAAATCGGCATACTTACTTCAGTATGCTTTACGCCTATGTCCTGAAGCAAGCTGCTCGTCTGGTCCGAGATGTCGGTCGACCAGGCTACGCGGACGAGTACGAATCTCGCGCAGCATCTGTAGTCAAAGCAATCCGCACTCACTGCTTCGACGGAAAATTCTTCACGGATTCTACTGCTGATATTGCTGGTGAGGAGGCTCACTCCCAGCATTGCCAAGTATTCGCCGTCCTCAGTGGCGCCGCAACCCCCGAGGAACGACCACGTCTTCTTAAGGAGTCATTCTCTGATCCGGACTTTTCTAAATGTTCTTATGTCATGATGTTCTATGCTCTGAGGGCGTTTGCCATCGCTGGAAACGAAGTGTACGAGTCAGCATGGGGAAGCGTTTGGGACCCTTGGCGAAAGATGTTGGCGAATAACCTCACAACCTGGGAAGAAGACGATGTGAGACAGCGCTCGGATTGCCATGCTTGGGGCAGTGTTCCTATCTACGAGTACTGTACTGAGCTGGCTGGTCTGCATGTCATAGCGCCAGGGTCAAGCAAGATTTTGTTTTCGCCGAGACTGAACTTGAGCCGAGAGTTGAAGGCAAAGGTAGCCCTTGGGTCAAGGAACACTGCTACAGTGTCTTGGAGTGTTCAGGATGATGGACGGAAGAAGGTCGAGTTGCGGCTCGAATCGCCAGTTTGGGTTATAAGCAAGTTGCCTGAAGGAGAGGAAAAGGACTGCGGTGTGATTGACCACCTTACATTGAGTTTCTAGGCTAGAGAAGGGTTGCAGATGGTCACTTGGCAAAATCTCTTTTTTAGAGGAGTCTGAGCTCGTTTGATATACCATAATTCCGCAAACTAAACATGCCGTCTCCATTTTCTTACTTCATTCGTTACTCATCGCAACGCAATGCCAGTCTTCAAATTTCAATCATCATACACAAGCTGCAACGGTCCCCCGCGACGATCCGGCCGCGTAACACGATCAACCCATCGACTACCAGCAGTGTAATATACCTGCTTAGAGTCTCCCCACTTCTTTGGCTGCATATCCTGCACAATCACCATACGATCGCCCTTTTCGATCTTGACAGGCTTTTCAAAATTCTTCTTTGCCTTCAGTCCGGATCCAATGCGAAAATCTGTCCAGCCTACTGTGATGCGACCAAGCTTGTAAGTCTCCTCCCAAATGAATTTTTCACAGCTGCCAGCGTTTTCCAAGAATCCCCCGAGTAATGTTTTGGCGAAT
The DNA here is from genome assembly GCF_000149955.1 of Fusarium oxysporum f. sp. lycopersici 4287. Taxonomy (NCBI): domain Eukaryota; kingdom Fungi; phylum Ascomycota; class Sordariomycetes; order Hypocreales; family Nectriaceae; genus Fusarium; species Fusarium oxysporum. Next base: position 443,702 of record NC_030998.1, read on the forward strand.
GTCACCTGGGCGTTATCTGGGTCTGAGTGGTAGTTTTTAAAGTTAGGGTAAAGGAGCGTTGTTAAGTTCTTGGCGCGCGAGAGGGCCCGAGCCATTGCATCCTATTGATTGTCAGTATGCCGCTGACGGGGACAGAAGCGTATTTACTTACAATGTTAGTCACTTGCGGCGCAAACTCGAAAACCCGTAGTGAAGGTAGGTTCTTGATCAAGATATTCACAGTCACAGCTGAGGCACACGGGATCTCCCACGACTCAATACCCATATGTCGATAATGGAAGCGCAGTGTTTCCAACCCAGTATGCTTCACCACGGACTGCAGCAGTCGTCTCGACAGGCCGGGATTAGACTGCACTGCCGAGTTGTACATGTTGTAGTCATGTATCTCCAAGCTGGTCAACGAGTCAAACGACGAGATGAATCGATACATTCCTTCGAGGTGTACCTCTGTTTCGGCGTAGCTTGATTCATGACCAGGTCCTTTCATCTCCAAACACAGCTTTCGCAGGTGAATATCTCGCTTGTCAGCTTTACTAAACATATCTTCGAGATGTTTAAAGAACGTGAGCTGGCCCTCTTCAAGACCCATGAGGTTAAGCTCCCTCAGCTTGAGAAAGTCAAAAGCTCTTGTGATATTCGGCATCACATTTTTACAAAACTCGCCACTGAAGCTTATCCCATGTAAAATCAGTGATTTGAGCGCCGTGAAATCATGCTCTTGTTCCAAAGCATCAGGGTTGCGAGCTTTGAGTTTACCTTCCCAATCGCCTAGAAAGTCAGAGTAATATTTGGCTGTTCGAACCTCCAGACTTTGAAGGGTTGATAGGGAGTTGAGTAGCATGCTCTGTAAGGGTCTTTCGTTGGTCATAGCAATTGACCCCCAAGACCGATCTTCGATGCAGATGTGCTCGAGATTACTGAGTTTGGCGAGTGGAATCATAGCTTCAGACTTTATGGTACGTTCGTAAGGGTGGAGACATATAGATTTGAGATTCTTCAATTCAGAAAGACTCTCCGCCATTGACCTTCAATCTCGTTAGTATAACACAACCGCTATGCGCAGATTGACTCACTCAGTAAGGTCCTCAGCATCAAATACTTCCAAGTTATGAAGATTCTTCAAAACCTCTTCAAAATATCTTAACACGAGAGGCTTATGCTTCTTGCCGGGATCAATCTTTCCAATGATCATCTGCCTGACATTGCTGGCACAAGGAGGCACGGCATTTGGGTCAAGACGAGTTGAGAACTTCTCCTGCTGACCTTTGTACTGTCCCTCTCTCTTGAGCTGTTTCTTCTGGGCAATGCTTAGATGAGGTTCAATGCGACGGATGACGTGGGGAATATGCGCCCAGAAGGATGTTGAGACGGAGATGCGTTTGTGGATAATGGCCATTACGAGAGCATAGTATCTCTTGGAAGTGCATGCCATTTTGACCATGCTTTTCGGGTCATTGACCTAGATTGAGGTCAGCATTTAACAAGTAACTCTTGACTTTGGTGAAGACTGACGCTTTCGAGGATCTGTTGAAGGATCTCGGCTGGCAGAACGGACAAGACATCATCAGGAACTGGCACCGTCTCCTTCTGGGTCTCAATCTCAGCTGCGGCATTGGCCTTCGATTTCGTCTTCGCATTGTCTACTTTTGTCGCTTTTACCTTCTTCGCCGGTCCTTTCTTCCCTTTCGTCGTCGGCTCATCTTTCTCGTCTTCAGCTGGGGCTTTGCGCTTCCTCTTTGGTGGGGCAGCAGGTGCGGGTGCGAGTGCAGGTTTAGTTGGTTCAGCAGTGACTCCCAAGTCAATGTTCCGAATTCTGGCGCTCCTTCTCGTTGACATCTTGACTGGAGCTCGTAAGGCGATGAAAGGATATTTAGGAAGAAATGAGTACTTGAGATGAGAGAATTCGCGTGATTATGAAGGATGCGATGGTTTTAAGGGAGATTGGATGACTAAACGTTGTGATGGTGGTTGATTGGTGAATGGGCTGGTCTAAGCCACTGCAGCCTAGAGCTAGTCTTCAGGTGAGACGCTTGACTCGATTGAGGAACCACCGAGCTGATAATAATTCGATAACTCATGAACGTTTTTGAGGAAGAATTATTCACACACTGGCAGTTTTAATTACCTGAAATATGGCGCTCGATCATTCACCATACTATATTCTACTATGAAAGCTTCTTATACTGCAGACTAGAGGCATTATGTGGTGCTGCAAGTCATTTTACTTTAACCACACAAATAATCTCAGTAGGAGCACTCTATTGGTCACCACATGGGTCCACCATTTGCCCCTATTTCGTCCGCGGAATTTAAGAGGCAATGCCTGCATTTTTCAACAGTCACTATATTAAACAATGCACGAAGCCAAAGGTCCTGTGCTTTAATTTTGTAAATTTGTTCCCATATCTACGATCTGTTATCGCTTGTCCTCTAGGTGCATGAAAACAGCGCTGACAGAAGAGATAGGGACGTAGCTGGGCGTACAATGTCATTGACATCGGGTCGCTGATTCATTAGCAGTCAAATTCCAGTGAAAAATCAGTTGCAGTCACAATGAACAATCAAATTCGCTCGAAGTTGTTAGAATACAAAGAATATGAGACAGAGATACTCCTTCTATAAAGACAATTATCAATAATGGATCCAACATAGCCTTTGTTTAACAAAACTTGACAGCTGCAGGGTAACCGAAACGCGGATCTTGGCTCTTGGCCGAAATCTTATCCCCCCGCTTAGACCTCACGTCTAAGACACATCCCCCAGCAAGCCAGTAGCACGCATCTAGGCGACACGTTAAATGATCCCTTGCACAAACAAATACACTCCAGATAACAATCTATATCGCACCCTGCAGCCAAACTTCCAAATTTAAAGCACTGTAAGTGGCTGAGAGCATACCATCATGCCGAAACGCCATTGGTATTCGGAACTTATAGGTTATTGGATCATGATGCGGATAACTGCCGACTTGTAGGTTGAAGCCAGTCAATTTATGCAGGGTTATATTCTTGCTTTCCTTGACGATCCTTACAATAGCCCGAAATAGTTGGGATGGGAGCCGAAGCAAAATGTGCTAGGTCTCCCCCCTATGTCTGCTGTAATTCATACACTGATACACTCCTAAAACAGCTAACATCATCGGGATTGAAATCACAAGATAAAGCCAGAAACTTTCCCCTCCAGGCGCATAGTCGCCCGACATGCTGAATAGGGTAGCAACATATGCTAACGGTATGAACACCAATCCTAGCGTTGTAATATTTCTGGTTCTAACGGCGGCTTCTAAAGAAACTTGCTGTTCTCTGAATGCCTGTCTGTTACCCGCTATGCCGGTCAAGGCAGTCATGGAGGAGTTAAGTTTCTCGACCCAGCTTCGGGCATGATTGTACTGGTGGTAAAGCATCTGGAAATCGGCCGCCACGTCTTGCCAGGAGTTTATTTCTCGAGGGTTCGGACGTTCAAGGGGGAGCCGGAGTTGAACAAGAATACCTTCCAAGTCCAGGCAGTGCAGTTGTAGCCTCCTTTCCAAAGTCTGGCAGTCACTCCAATTCACCTCGACTGCTGCCAGGTCCAATTTCGCAAAGTCAGAGGTCCATCGCACCGGGCTCTGTGATTGAGCAATAGTTTTACGTAACTGATCGAGATGCGTCATGTAGAGGCTGCCGACAATTTTCTTGAGGAACAAGGAGACAATGTCCGGTGTTTCGCAAGTCAGGCCTGGCAGCGAAGAATAGCTTGCGAGATAATAGCACAGATCGTCGGCGATACTGGTCTTCGGCGGGCCGGGTTTCGCCGTGATTCCAATATCCGAGGCAAAGAAATCGACATAAGCTCCTCCAGCTGGTTGCTGACCGACTGGGAAAACGTGCCCTCTGCCATCAGCCTCATTCCTTGTCACAACGTTGCTTAAGACTGGGTCGCATATAACTATGCCTAAAACGTAAGTTTAACACCAGTAAAACTGAATTCAATGGAAAGAGCCAGTACTTACTGGTCCAACCATCTTCTGATAACTTGTTCCAAACAAAGCATTTGCGCTTTACAGTGCCAACACTATCAAGTTTACCATTGACTCGGGTCAGACTTACATATCTTCCTGTCTCCGAGCACCTGAGGGGAGCGTGTTTGATAAGGCTACTCGGTAAGGTAACCAAGCTGCGAGGTGACATGGAGAGATATTGCTGCAATGCGAGGCCCGAGGTTAGCACGCTGCAAGACCCACCGCTTGTGGATGAAGCGGTCACTGTTCGCTCGTAGTTGGTAAACAAAGAAGGATGCATTCGAAAGTGGTTTCCAAGAACTGTTGCAAGTCTCTGTTCATATTCTCAAACACATACGCCGTTCGTCGAGGTTTACCACCTTTCCTATTTTGTGCCAAATGCTTAGCCAGAGAGACCGGCCCTTGAAGGGCCAACACAAGGAGCTTGTCAGTTTGATCATTGCCGAACTCGATAGCCCGAATATTGACCAGGCGGTTTTCCCAGGAAATTCCACATCTAAGAGGCTTAGGGTCTGGTTGGGCCAGATATGGGTCAGAGGCGCAGAAGCCATTAACATAATCCTGATATGGGCCATTCCACGCAATCCACGATTGGTTCATTTTGACAGTTCATGTATCAGGATACAACTTTATAAATCTTTAAAGCACAAGTTATTAAAGCTCAAAAATGTTATTTAAATAGAACTACTACTCAAGGGAATGTGATTTGCGGGCTATAATGCATATCCCAGGCAACAGCGCTAAAAAGCGTCCCTTTTTTGTAATTTCAACATTTGTGGAGATACCACATTGAAAAAGAGCCAGGATCACATAAGGGGCGAGGATTTGCCTGGTGATACGGAAAAAAAAAATACATTACTGTGTTTTTATGTAGCACAGCCTCGATGTTTCTTTGTTATTAACTACTGCATCTTCTGCCAGATGATGATATGCTCTGGCTGAATTGCTGTTGGTTGGGCAATGTCTCGATAATCCCAGCACCCAACCATGCATGCAAATGGGAATAAAGTATCACTCGACCCCGCTATCATCGTATAATTATAGCTGAAGGAGAACATAAAAGCACTCTTTCTACTCTGTATTGCAGTGAGTATTATTGCATCGACAGACTTATGCATAAAGTTGCTGTCGCTATAGTTACAAAACTGTCGATTGAAACGTATCGGCTTAGCTGCATTATCCGACATCGTGCCAGTCGAGTATGTTATCTGGAGTAGCGACCGTACTTGCAAAGTGCAATCTTGCTGAAGACTAATTATAGAATCGAAGAAGTTTGTGATTTAAGATCATAGAGTAAATATCACTATATATTAGTAGGTAAATAGATACATGTAACCCGCACACTGATAAGGGCTTCTAGCCACGAAATCATCATAAATATGAATTATTTATACTGATACCCTGGAGATCCCTGCATCAAGGTACCTATTTACTTCCAAGATAAATATACGGCACCGTTGTTCAAGTGTCAGTCCATGCCCCACAATACGGCCGAGTCAGCTTATGGAGATAAGTTTTATGTCCGGGACATCACTATATATCCTGGAGTAGTGGCCGTCGTGCAGTCACACACAACCTATGCAAATTGTCATCGATAGATTTACCCAATGGTCAAAGTTGCTGTAGCTGGCGGCAGTGGCGTCCTAGGCCGGTCGTTGGTCGACGTGTTGGCAAATCAGTCAAAGCATGAAGGGATCATCCTTACTCGCAAGGTATGTTAAAATTGAGCATATTGAGGCATGTGAGACTTACTTATGTAGGCGTCTGATGTTGAACTGGGTCTGCCGTCTTTCGTAGTCAATTACGACGATGTTGCCTCATTGACGAAGTTCCTCGATGAAAACAAAGTTGACACTATCATAAGTGCTTTCGGCATCAACAAGACCTCGTTGTCCCGTTCTCAGAACAACTTGATTAAGGCAGCTGATGCATCGTCCGTTACTCGACGCTTCATCCCTAGCTCCTTTGCTATCAAATACCCAGAGGAGTAAGTTTGACATGGAGACGACTATTTGTCATAGTCATTAACGTGGTGAGCAGTGGCCCGGCAATTCTCCCTCTTCTACAGTCTTATTTTGACTCAATCGAAATGCTGCGTAATAGTGGTTTAGAATGGGCTGTTGTCCATAACGGAACGTTCTTAGACTACTTCTTTCCTCCGTCCGGTATCAAGACTTATTACAACCATGGCACCCTCGTGGTGGATATGCTCAACAATTCGGCTGCCATTCCGGGTACAGGTGACGAAGTTTTGGCTTTTACATATACTCTTGATGTTGCAAAATTCGTTATCGCGGCAGTCGACCTTGAGTCTTGGCCAACCGAGTTGCGGATCATCGGTACAAGGTTGACTTTCAATGAACTGATTGAGTTAGCCGAAAAGGCCAAGGGAAAGAAGTTTACAGTCACGTACGATAACTTGGACAAATTGAGAAGGTTCGAGATATCGGAATTGCCGGGACATGAGAAGGATTACCCCAAGTTTCCCAAGGAAGTCCTCTTACCTTTTCTCTCCATTTTCGAAAGGTGGATGGCTGAGGGTCATGGCGACCTGGAATACCGGGGCTCTTTGAATGAGATGTTCCCTGACATTGAGACACTTACGGCGCAAGAGCTAATGGAGGTCTACTGGAAGGTGGGATAGCTTACGCTACTTAAAAGCAATATTTGCTTTTTTTGTCTTTACGGGGTGCTATTTACTGATCAGATTCCATATTTTCAATAATCCAATATATAGGTGCTTTGAGTACTGGTGAATCAGAAAGACACGACCAACAGGCGGGACTTGACACCCAGCTCGGATCGATTTGGCATCCGAAGTATGAACCTGCATCTAACTGAAGAAGTCATGGGATATTCAGAATCTGTAATTAGAGGATTATCGCAATACCACCTATTTCGTTCATTCCCGTGGAATTCTGAATACAGGATACTCCATCCCCGCTTCAACCGGAATGATGTTGAACTTGACGTAGCTATCAATATTCTCCGGCTCAAGTGCGATAAAGGCCAAAGCTGCATTTTGTTGCCTCGTGCTAACGTAATAGCTTCCGACCGGTAGTACCACCTCTCGAATGGTTGAGTTGGTGATGACGGTGTTGAGGTACGTCCCTTCATACAGTCCAGGTTCAACAACAGAAGACTCAATCGTCAAAGTTTCCAAGGTTCGTCTAAACTCGTAGTTCATTCTCTCAACTTTCAGACCCAGGATTTCGAGTCTCTTTGCAACATCGGACCAAGTTCGTGGAATCACATAAGCTTCGGGTCTGGACCTGGTGAGATTGGCAATGGATGGGGTAGTCCGCTGGAAGTCGATCGGCACTTGGACCACGCTGCCGTTGCGAGTATCGACCATGGTAAATGTCCTGTTCTCTGGGACGTAGGAGTCTGTGATGACAATGTCTTCATCGCTGTTGATGAATTCATCACGCGCATCCTCAACAACAGACTTGACGTTCTCAGCATTATCTCTCGCTAACTCAAGAATGGACTGGATCTTGATAAGAGCCGTTGCAACACGACGTTGGAAATGCTGATTGGCGATACGAATACCCCGCATCTCGAGGAGAAATGAGATCGTTTGTGTCAGCCCGACGGCATTACGGCCCGTGCGTGCCTCGGTCACAGCTTCAGTGAAGCGAATGCGTGAACCTTCAGTGCGGTTGGAAGGCCCAGTAACATATGGCTCCCACCGGAGGCCGTGAGACTCAAGTTCCTCCCCTACAGCTGGGATGAAGAAGTCAAGTAGCTGCTCGCGAATCTTGGGATGAATATTGGGGTTGATGCCGCCGGACAGCAGAGAGTCGGCGCCGTGTTGGTAGTGGCCGCCGTATATGGTCGGTGCGGTGAACTCGTCTGCAACGAAGATTAGTCATAGCAACTGAAGAATAATGAAGACTACTTACGCATGTCAAGAGCAATGTGAGGGTTCCATTCACCGACAACTCGTTTGATCTCCCTAGACTGACCACGCATGAGCTTCAGATGCTCTCGGTTAGGATCAAGATTGGACGCCAATTGTCTCTGGAAATATGCAACACCATCGACGTTATACCTAGGAAGGATCTTGATGTCCATCTTCTCCAATATTGACTTGGCCCACGAAGGCTCGGCATCCATCTTGCCTAAAAATGCAAGAACAGACTCGTCGGCAGCGGGCTCATTACCGTGGATTGCGGCTTGGAGGTAGATGCGTAGCTTGTCGCTGCTCGAGTTGGTGTTTGGCAGGGATAAGAAGACATATGGAATCGCACGGCCTTCTTCGGATTGAAAAGCCGCTGATTCATAGGTCATCCAGTCATGCTTCTGAGCTAGATTGCGAATGAAGTAGTCTTTCGAGTGAATTAGTACATTTCATGGAGGAATCGAGACTGGTGATCTCACCGAGTTCAATTTCATCAGTCGGACCCTCCGTGCCGTTGGAGAAGCGCGCGGGTACCTTTCCAGGGTTCAAGAACGCCGGGGATCGGAGTGTGATGTTGATATCAGGGAAATTGGCCGATACGAGGTCAGAGTCTTTGGTGGTAGGTGCCCAGTTCTCGCCATACTGGAGACCTCTCTGAATACCACCTGACTGCCCTGCGACACTAGATAGGAGGGCCGCAAAGGTTATGATACGTTGAGCCATTTTGGAAAGATTCTGGATTGATTCGCAATTCGCTGCACGTTAATGGGAGTGCCGCCTATGCTTCTGCGGGTGCATCAGCCTTTAAATACGACGCATCGTGCTGCCATTGCGCCGGCGCCGTGGTTGATCGGACCTTATTCTGAACCCGTACGATGCCCAGTATTGATCGTCGCATTGCATCTAAATACCGTGACATCAAGCAGGACCTTATTATCAATTACCTCCGCATTCTAACCGAGTTGATGCGATGGACTGACTGACGAACTGAGGGGTATGCTTGGCATCAATGATACTCTGGAGACAGTGGATGATGAGCAAGAAGAATTACCGAATGAGGTAGGTCGGTAGATAAGCTTAAGTAAAACTCCGCAATAACCCGATTTTAGTGCAACGTTTATTATGCTTCGCTTTAGACTCGGGATCAGCAGCTCCTCGACGTAACCGACCTCTATATTCCTAGTTGTATTGCCGTACAGACAGCGCAGGCAGCTGGAAAAAGACTTGCAAGAAACACTTTTGGCATAACACTCCATATAGTGTGTTAAAGCTATGTATAAAATTGTCCTCAGAAGAAGGCAATTCTTGACTCTTACTCAGGCTTTCAAGCATCAGTGTAGGCCCCACTCCACGGCTTCCACAGCGTGCCCATTAGTAGGAGCATCTTGAGGAGGTACCTCAACGAGAACCTCACCAGGCTCCTCATCAGCACCAGCTTCCATATCATACTTCGCCTCATCAACCAGGAGTACTTCATGCGCCTGCTGAAAGTACGACTGAACCTCTCCCAAAACCTTCTGCTGCTTCTTCTCCTCTTCCTCAAGCTTCTTAACCTCAACCAGAGCCTCAGCAGGCCCCATGTTCCAGGAGGACTCACGAGTGAGCGCTCTGATCTCGGTTGAGTTCTTGCGAACATCATCCTCGAACAGCTCTGGTAGTCTAACCGACGGTGCCCAGAGGCTCGCTCAGCTCGTACATGAACCGATCGGGATTGACAACCGCTGTCCATCCTAGGCTCAATGCGATGGAGAGAAGAGGGCCAACGCCTGGAAAAAAACCAAGACTGACGGTAATGGCGTTCTTGAAGAAGTCCTCGAACCAGATTTCTTTCTCACCCTTTCCTCACTCAATGCTCAACCCACTGTGCGCTTGTGCAATGGTAAGCCAGCTAAAGTCATACCCATCGTCGTAGGAGTCTGCGACAGGGACTGTTCGATAGAGTCCCGATGGACAAGCTCGATGAACTTAGCTTGGTAGGGGTTAACCTTGCGGAACTGACGAGGGCAACTAAGGGGCTCCGTCAGACCCGTGATATCAAATCCGAAAGTCACATCCCGCCAGACCCTCAGCCCGCTCATCGTGTCTGTTTCGTGACCTGGGAAGTTCGAGTCTCCGCGCCAGATATCCACGACTCTGTTCTGGGTGAAGGAGACCTGCAGCCACCTGCTGAGGTGTGGATGGTCCTCACTAGCATCGAAGGCTATGGGGATGCAGGTAGCTCTAATACGGGCAGGCATCTGAGATATATCTGTCAATTACTGCGGCCCGAGCCTTTACTTAATGATTAATGCCTTAGCGCTGAGATCAAGTTAGTAACTAGTTTCGTGGTATCACTTTCTTCTAATCACAGACGTGATGGCACTGGAGCAACGGGAGACAGGTCAAAGTGTCTCGGCGGTATTTATAATTTATGTTCTATCCTAATCTTTATCTATTCCCCAACACTGGCCGAAGGTGATAAAGAACGAAATTTTAATTCTAGCGGCGAGCCTCTTTACTGCTCTACTGTGAAACCTAGCTTTAAGTGAGTGCCAGTTCGGACCAACCATGTTGACGTTTTGGTACTATGATAAAGCCATAAGGGGAGAAGCTTCGGCCACATTTCAAGAATATCTGTCGTAGTACATGTGATTTGCAACAAGACCTTGGAAGATGGCGGAGAGGAACCTGAAGCGCTTCAAATCAACTGTTACCAAAGTCATCTGCTACAAGATCAACACAGGGGTGACCCAATTGGGCTAGAGTATGTCGAGAAGATCAGGGGGCTATGTTAATTGGAGATGGCTGAATTGAATCAATTATACGAGCAAGAATCAGGCTTAAAAGCCTAAGGGCTAGGAGGAACACCATCCTTGTAAACTAGACTAGTTGTTATTAATTCACCATCAAATCTAGTCTCCTGGTTTCTTCCCACCTGTGCCCGGAAATGCCCCGCACTGCCGTTTCTGGCGGTGCTAGTTGTTGATCAATTTGTTTCGATAGGCTTGAAGCTATTGCTAAAGCCTTGGCCAATGTCATAAGTATCCCTCGACAAGCTGAAGTCGTTGGGGGCCATATTTAAATTCTAGGCATAGTATAAGTATAAGGTTTAGTACAATCAGGCCAGAAGGAGGATTCAGTAAAAGTGCCCTTTCCGCAGCCACGATCATGAAGCTATTTGCAGCAATCCTCCTTTTGGTGTTTTCAGCTACAGCTGTCTCGCTGTCCAGACGTGACTGCAAATCCTTCGATCTCAGCGGCACAGGACGCAAAGGATGGTCCAGGATGGGTCAACCAATCCGGGTATCAGAAATCGTAAACTGCACCGCGGAAAGAGCCAAAGAAAACGGCGATGGCAAAGGAAACTGCAATATACAGCGCTATAGAATGGGAATCATCGCCAACGCAACAATCAACAGCACTGACGGCGCAACCCATCAAGCACCAGCTCCAGCAAACCTCAACACTTCCATGACAAACAAAAAGGCCATCATCAAAGCTCTCAAAAAGGATGCAGGGCCACTGGAAAACGTCACTCTGGACAGACTCGTCGTGCTGTCGTTTACTGCCCCCTTTAACGCAACGCCAAACGGGACTTATGGGTATTGGACATTTACGCCTGCAATGCAGTGCTGGCGAGGATATCCGAAAGACTGTGATGGCGATTTGGAGGAGGACTTGGACGGTTATCCGGCTGTGGTGTGCGGCTTTAGGCTTAAGAGCAATGGGACGGATGGGAATGGAACCTTGTATGAAGGCAATGCTAGTTTCGTGGAGAGGTACGAAGAAGATGCCCTTATAAAGTCTGAGATCAGGCCTTGGCCAGAATTTATCAGGGCTCGTGAAATGGGAAGGGAATGGGATGAAGCTGATGTAGACTCCGGGGCCATGAGATATTATGGAATATCAACGGCTGCCATCTGGTCATCCCTTGCTTGTCTATTTGTATTTATCTAACATAGGAACTCATATGTCCGCATTACATCGAAGTCTTGTATCAACTCACAGAGCCTTCTCACACATGCCACTGTTTACAAGCATAATGTGCCGACGCATGTGGATACTACTCAAACCTCACGCCGCTTTAGAGAAGAGTGCGCTAAGCTTCACAGTAGTTCACTGACATGACCTTGAATTCTTGGTATATATAATAACGCAAAGTTGTGTAGGTACGGTTGAAAAAGTTACATGGGAACTGTAGAGCTAAATAAACACTCAGACCTACAGAACTCAACATGAAGGTGACGAAAACAAGTAGAATTACCAACCTTGTGACTTAGAAATTTCCACATCGGGATCTTGACATCGTTGGTTATCTAAATGGTCTGAAATGGTTGTTTTTATAGGCCTCTAGGCAATCGCGCCACCTTGGCCAACGTCACTGAAGCGACAAGAGCTGAAAGAATTGGCGACCATTTTCAAGATCAAGGCAGCAACGCAAAACATAAAAGGACCTGACTCCACTCTAAAGAGGCCCTCCGAATTAACAGTCGGTTCAGATGTTCATGAGAATGAAGTTTACAATCTTCTTCCTCATACTGTTCCCAACCGCATCGCTGTCGTTTTCAAAGCGCAGCTGCAAAACTTTCAACCTAGAATCATGACTCCAAAGGCTACTTTGATATGGGTGGCGCGACTCGACTCTCTGAACTAGTCAACTGCACCGCAGAGAGAGCAAAAGAAAATGGTGACGACAGGGGTAAATGCAAGATCCAGAGCTCAAAGATAGGCATCATCCTCAATTCAACCATCACCGATACCTGCAATATGCTTCTAGACACGTATCTGGAGAATAGTGACCCCAACTCTAGGGTCGAACCTGGTGTTAGGCCATGACCAGATTATGACAGGGCTGTTAAGATGGCTGAGGAGTGGGGGAAGAATGATGTGCATGTGGAGGAGCCATTGGCCACGAGGTTTTACAATGTGTTCCCGACTCTAGTTTTGTCATCGCTTGGGTCCGTATTTATACTGATTTAATCAATCAGCCCTAGTGCTTGCATCTTGCTATATGGAAATGGGCACGATTGGCTCCTCAGATGTAGAATTGCTCGAAGTTGAACGGCCTGTTACGCGCATGGAGCAGCTTTCATAGTACCAAGAAACCTCTTTTATGATTATTCAATCGTTATCGGGATTTTCTATCTAGCTCTACCTGTTACGTCTGACCGCATTTGAGCAATGCCTGGCCGCGTTTGGCTTACAGAGGTCAAGTGGAGACCTTTTCACAAGAAGTGCCGGCCAAGAAACCGTGCCGGCCGGTACCATTTACCGGCATAATGCCGGCAAAGCTAAAAGTTGTCAGTGCTAGTGAAATGGCCCATCAAGATTGTTCTTTGGCCAGCTCTGGAATCCTGTCCCGCATGGTGCCGGACATGAGACCGGTTTCTCCGTACTAGCGGGTTTGGAAGAAGTATAAATGCTCCTCATTGACAAGGCTGGGGGTCCACGTAGACGGCCATCTTGTACAGTAAATGCATATATACTCAGGTTTCGTGGAGCGCAGTATAACAAGGGCGTCTTAACGTGAAAGAAGAAGCTATTTTTAGAAGATCTAAATGGACGGCAAGATGTCATCAGACCAGACCACCGTTTCAACATCACAGGGATGCCCAGGTGAGCAACACCAAAACTCAACCAGCCATAGAGAAAGACGCTGACTCTTTGTGACAGCAATCGGACCTTATGTATAACTCCTTCTCAATCGATAGCAGCACTACACTACTAACTCTTACCGCAAGTCCCAAGCTGTAATCGCCGGCCCTTATGTCTTCCTCTCAGGCCAGATCCCAATCGACTCAACCGGCAAACCTCTCGAAGGAAGTATCGCAGACAAAACTCACGCATGCTGCAAGAGCGTCCAGGCAGTTTTGTCAGCGGCCGGTAGTGACATAAGCCGCGTGGCAAAGGTCACAGTGTTCTTAGATGATATGAAGAACTTTGCCGAGTTCAACGCGGTTTATGAGACCTATTTCACTCATAAGCCGGCTAGAAGCTGTGTAGCGGTGAAGACTCTGCCTAAGAATCTGGAGGTAGAGATTGAATGCGTGGCTTTGATGAATACCAATGAGCCTCGACTGTGAACATTGGAAACTGGGGCCCCAGAAAGAAGAATAGCCAGTTAGCTTTACCCTTTAGTTAAGAAAAGACATATATTGAGATCTCAGTATCATCTATCCACACCCAGACAGAAAGGGACTTGATGTGCAGATGTGTTACTTGCAGTTGAGATCTGTGGCTGAGAGCTTATATCACCATACAGAACATAGAACATGATGTGCTAGTGAAAAATCAATGGATATTTAAGAAGACTAAAGACATGTCAAAGTTTGCTCCGCACAGCCGCCTCCTCGATGGTAGCGGACGTGACCAGATCTCGGACCTTCAAAGCCACGCCATAGCTGTATGTATAACCCAGAGTATTGAAGCCATAGGCGTGTATCACGTCATCCTCCCGCTCCAGGCGATATCCTCCTTCTCTACTCGGTCGGAACCCAACCAAATCCTTCATGACATACTTGTCTAGATCAACACCCTGATACTGGTCGTTCATGACGAGCTTCATGCGTCGTAAAATATCTGACCGTACTTCAGGGTCAACCTTTTGTTCCATGTTACCTGGCTGACTGACTCCTCCAACAATCACGCCGCCACTGTACATCCGCGGAATCTGGTAGGTGTAATGAGAGCCCTGAAACATGACCATTTCGTGAGAATCACTTTCGACAAGCATCGTCTGGCCACGAACAGCGACGACTTTGTTGTCATTCGCAAGGTGAAAAGCCCCTAGGCCTGAGGCATTGACGATTCTCTTTATCTGTAGAATCGACCTAGCCTCCTCGATGGTCTTGACTTCAGCGCGGATGAAACGAACTCCTTTCTTGTCTAGCACCGCCTTGATCCAAGGCAAGAATACTCCGGGGTTGACCGTCATCGACTGATATTTAAATCCCATTTTGGCGTTTGCTGGAAGATCTTTTGATGGCAGACGGCGATACTTGGGCGCCATTCGTTTGTACCAGATAGTAGAATCATCGTCTCGGTCATCATAGTACTCAGTTACATCTACCACCTGATAATTGCCTTAGCAGTGAATACTTATGGGTAAATGACATCGATAGGCCACCTACCTGTACTCCACTTGTCGGATCACGATGGGCGAGTGCCCAGTAGAACTTGAAGCTCTCGGTCTGTAAATCGTGTCCCTTGTAGTCCGGGTGGGGAAGTACGCCAGCACCAGCCCTTTACACAACGCTTGTCAGCTCTAAAGAAACATACATGGGGGCTGAGTGGTCCCTACCAAGGGCTTGCCCACTGCTGAGATGAATCGTCTCCAGGTAAATCACGGGCGACGATGGTCACAGAGTATCCTGCTTCGACGAGGGCAAGAGCAGACGTGAGCCCGATGATTCCAGAACCGATTATGCCGACTTCCATTGTGAATACTTAAAGCAACTTTTTTCACAAGCGATTTGCGGTCCTTGGAAAATATCCCACCGAATGGGCACTGGCGGCCGTAATTTGAGGAAATCTTGTCCATTGATAATAGGACTGCATAATGTGATACAGGCCGGAGCCGGCTTTGACAAGCAGAGGGTGGCGAGCAGCCAGGCAATACTGACCGACACATTAATCTTTGAGCACTAGAACTACTGCTAGTCAAAAATTGGTAGGTCCTCTGAGAGCACTGAGGAATGCCGGCGATGAAGGCGGGGCCGTAGCCCGGAGCTTGGAGTGTGGAGACAGCCTGGCACCTCGACCGGCACAGCCGGATAATAGGGCGGCATTGTGACGCGAATCGCATCCGGGAAAAAAGTAATCATTTCAATTTTATCGATCCCCCTGCTTGTCATTGTAGCGATACTTAGCTTAGAAACTTGTCGAAGGCAAGTCGAGGAATAACATAATGACTTCACCTAAAGACAGAGTACTACTGATTGGCAGCGGTGGTATTGGCACGATTGCTGCTCTGAATCTCGAAGAAGGAGGTTTGGCTGAAGTCACGTCTGTTTTGCGGTCCAATTTCCAAGTCGTGTTGTTTATATTGCGCAGTAGTGCTAGGTGAAAATATATATTTTTGTATAACTTGATTGTTCATTAGTGAGATGAGAGTTCTTCTCAGGTTTATATCTCTAAATGATTTCATCTAGGACTTTAAACTTTAAATCTAGGACTTTCAGACTGTTAGTCTGAATCCTGAAGGGAAGGGGGATCCCCGGATTTTCCAACACGCCCCCATCCACCTTGTCTTCAGGGCACAGAGTCATCGTGGACTTCAGTACTCCAAATAATACGACCTGCTTCCTCGATCGGACATGCACTGACTCGAATTGCTTCTAGAAAGTGGCCATGGCTGACGGCGTTCAATGGTTTAGTGAGTCCGTCTGCTACCTGCTCATGTGTGCTGACGTATTGTACATCAATATTCCCGGCTTCAACTTCTTCTCGGATATGGTGCTCGGTTAACGGAATGTGCTTTGTCCGTTGGTGAAGCTCAGGGTTTCTGCATAGCTTTAGGGAACCCTGATTATCGCCGTTCAGTGGGATAGGCATATGTAGCGGAAGGAACAGTTCAGAGAAGAGGTTCCTAGTCCAGGCTAATTCTCTGGCACACTGGGAGAGTGCTGTATATTCAGCCTCGGTAGTCGATAGTGCCACTGTTTCGTGCCGTTTGGCCCTCCATGAGACTGTAGATCCTTCAAGTTGAACAAGCCATCCAAACGTCGATCTTCCCGTAACAGTGTCGCCTTTCCAATCCGAGTCGGCCCAAGCTGTGATGCTCCAAGCGGATTCAGGATCTTTCTTGACGCCCCCAAGCACCAGGCCGTGGTCCCTTGTCTGCTGTAGATAGCGAAGACCTCTTTTGATCAATCGTGAATGTGCTGGTGATGGATTCGACATGTATCTTGAGAGTACCGAGAGTAGGAAAGCTAAATCGGGTCTGGTTTGGGTCATTCCATACATCAGCGAGCCGGTTTTCGAGCTATAGTCTTCTCGTTCTTCTGGAGAAGCCGAGTCGCCATTGTCTCTTGGTTGCAGTGTCGAGAGTGAATTTCGCTCCATCGGGGTCTTGACCGGTCGGCAATCTTCCAAGCCGAATTTCTTCAGTATTCTGGTAAAATATGCATCCTGGGAAAGGTAGATCAGCCTTGAGTTCCTGTCTCGGGTTATTCTTACTCCAAGAAAATGGCTGGCGGGACCGAGATCAGTCATCGTAAAGATCTCTCCCAGGCGGGCTTTGTACCCTTGGATTGCTTCCTTGTTGCTGCCCATGATGAGGAAGTCATCCACATATGTGATGATAATCACTCCCGTTGTGGGATTGTGATATACGGCCGTGTCAGACGTTGCTTGTCTGAAGTCAAGGGATTCTAAGGTCTTCTTCAGCTTCTTTTGCCATTGCCGAGGCGCCTGTTTGAGTCCGTAGAGGGATTTGATCAATTTGCAGATCTTCTCAGTTGAGAATCCTGCCGGACGGTCTTCTGGGTGTTGATCGAAATACTCGACAAGTCCTTCCGGCATTTCGATAAAGACTTGTTCATCGAGATCCCCTTCCAGGAACGCCGTCGACACGTCCATCTGCTCAATTTCCCAGTCAAGACAGGCAGCAACGGTGAGGAGGATTCTCCAAGTCGCCGCTTTGGCAACAGAGGCAAAAGTCTGGTTGTAGTCAAAGCCGAACTGTTGTTCAAAGCCTCTGACCACCAGCCGTGCCTTGAACTTGTCGAGGTTGCCGTCCTCGTTTTTCTTGACCTTGAATACCCACTTGACTGTAAGTGGCCTATTGTGAGCTTGGGTGCGGTCCAGCATGCGCCAAGCTCCTTTCTTGAGGAGGCTGCGCAGCTCACTGTGTATTGCTCTGAGCCAATGCTCCCTTTGCGGACCTTGAAGCGCTTCAGTCATTGTTTTGGGCTCAGTGATCACCTCTTTTCGGAGATCGGGCAGCTTAGCTGATGTCATGGATGTTGTCGTCTGTCCATGCTGAGGATTATGCACCTCAGCATGCTGAAGATTGTTCACTTCAGACCTTTGTGGGCTTGGAGTCTTTGTCTGCTCCGTGACGGACTGTGGCCGGCTTGAGATGGGAGCTCCGTTCTTGCGGATTTCCGGCTCAACATCATGCTCAGTTTCGGTCAGGAGTTCTGTCTCCCCAACCTTTTCGTAGAATTGTACATTTGCAGAGCGGACGATCTGATGTCCCTTCCTGCGAGAGGGCACCCAGCAGGTGTAGATCTGTGAACCTTCCATGCATAGGTAGATTCCAGCCTCTCCTCTTGGGCCAAACTTGTGTGATCTCAATCTTCGTTCCTGCGGTATGTGTATCGTGACTTGTGAGCCGCAGATTCGTTCTCCGGACAGATCCGGCTTGTTGTCTTGTCCGGGAAAGGCCTCGTTGAGAAAGCTTTCCATGGGAGTGAGGCCATCAATTGCCCTGGTGGCTGTCACGTTTGTCTTGCGCACCATATCTTCCAGGACCAATGGCCAGAGCTCTATCGGGATTCTTTCCGACTCCATGGTTGCTCTGACTTTGTCAAAGATGATGCGGTTAGAGCGCTCAGCACTCCGTTAAATTCAGGAGTATATGGTATCGTCTTGATGATCTTGACGCCGTGAGTGTACTCGAGGTTCTTGAGAGACGCACCATAGAGCTCAGAGCCGCCATCCATCTGGATTGCGTACACTCGGATGCCATACTGAGTTCGTATCTTGGAGATGAGCTGGCCTAGGAGTTCCGAAGCCATCCCCTTCCTCGTGAATGTGTAGGCCCATCTCATTCGATGCCTGTCATCTGTGGCAATCATTCCCCATCGTTCGCCTCTAATGCCCGGTGGATTGACTTTGAAGGTGTCAACATGAATGAACCCGGCCCTGGAGGCTCGTTTCCGTTTATTTCGCGGAGTCCATCGTAGGGCCTTTGCGATGTCGCAGGCGAGGCAGTAATTGAAAGGCTGATGGTCGTGGTGGCCGTCACAGTACATTCCTTTGGTCATTTTGGCAGTCTGTGACACCTGATATGCGTTAACATGGCCGAGTCTTCGGTGCCAAAGGTCGACATTCAGGCATTGATTTGATGAAGCAGTGTGGTGATTGCATGGTTCTGGCTGGAGTTCCCAGGCGGCCTGGTTTGAAACAGTAGTCTTTCCGACCTCAGTGTTCACGTACAGACCGTCCCTTCCTATGCGGAGGAGACCAAAGACATCTCCTGTTGGGTCATACATGTCGTTCCCGTCTATCCAGCCGCCGTTCTTGTATAGCCTGAGTCCTGACATGACATTTACCGGAAACTCAGGGATGAACAGCGTGTCTTTGAGGTTAATTGTGACCTGCTCACCCCATTTGTTTATGAAGCAAATTTTGACTGTCCCCCTACCGAATGGGTACACCTTCCCACCGCCCGTAACGAGGACCGTTCGGGTTGCAGGCTGCAGTTCTGTGAATAGGCTTTGGTCGTTGCAGATGTGGACTGACGAACCTGTGTCGAACAGCCATTCTGCGGTTGAAGAGATGTTATCAAGGGAGACCTTACACGTCTCTGTATTGTCCATAGGTAGCTCGTCTGAGACGCTGTCTTCAAGGATCAGAAAAGATCGCTCGACTGTCATATGATTTGATTCCTTGATATGGAGATTCTTGGTGTTGTCCCGTTGAAGATCATGCTCCATGAGTTCCTTGGCGAGGCGGACTGCCCAGTCAGGTCGCTTATCCTTATGGGCAAACCAACAATCATTTTCGTGATGTCCTCTCTTCTTGCAGTTCGTGCAGGTATGGTCCTTATGCTTGCCGACCCGATGATTGGTTTCCTGGCTGGATTTGTTCGTGGCTCGTAGGTTCTTTGAAGAGCCTCTCCTCCGGCCGCTTGCCTCTTGCTTTCTTGCGGTCAGGCCCTTCCTTCCGGTCTTTTTACTGTGAGCCCAGTACGTTGAGGCAGTGCCATGACTATCATCATCATCTGATGACCTGTTTTCATCAATGAGATCTTGCTGCATTGATCGTAGTGTTGGCGGATGCTCCGAGCGTAGGAGAGCGCGCTGTCTGGCAGTCCAGTCGGGGTACTCGTTCTCGCAGGCAGTCAGATAAACAACCTTTTTGAGGGTATCTGAGATTGGTTCTTTCTGCTCGAGGAGAAGTTTGACGAGTCGTTCAAAGTCGACATTAAATTGTGGAATTGTCTCGTAAGAGCTTGTTTTGATCCGGATGAACTGGTAAAGTGTTGTCTGCAGAAGAACTGGGCCCGTGCCAATACAATAGGCCTGGAGAAGGTTGAACATCTCCTGGGGATTCTCAATCCCGACTAGTTGACTAAGTGCTTCTCCAGTGCAGTTACCTCGGATGGAGACGGCAGCTTTTGCCGCCCTGATCTTTTGATCCATAGTCTGCTGTTCCTCGGGAGGGTAATCACCAAAGACAGCATCTTCGAGACCATTGATTCGAAGAATGGCCTTCTGAGCTGGGCAATATTGCTCCCAATTGGAGGGTCCGCCTAGCTTGAGCTCTTGCGGAAGGAAAAGAGTATTCTTTTCAGAGATGACCGTGGTACTGTCATACATTGAGGATGGTGTGTGGTCTTGACCTGAAGCACCAGGTCGCGACGATTCGGATGCAGGCGATACTCTGATTGTGTTGCGGGTTCGCATGGTGGAACGTGGGGCTCGTCGTGACGTCATCTTGAGTTGAAGTTTGGTTCTTTGATTCAGAAGAGAAACCCGGTGTTTGCTAACCCGGGCTCATAACCTGTTGTTTATATTGCGCAGTAGTGCTAGGTGAAAATATATATTTTTGTATAACTTGATTGTTCATTAGTGAGATGAGAGTTCTTCTCAGGTTTATATCTCTAAATGATTTCATCTAGGACTTTAAACTTTAAATCTAGGACTTTCAGACTGTTAGTCTGAATCCTGAAGGGAAGGGGGATCCCCGGATTTTCCAACAAGTCGTGCGCACCAAGGGATTCACGATCAGGTCTTGCCAGCATGGCGATATTCACAATTGGCGGCCTACTGAAAGTAAGTTCAGCCTGTATTCCTGAAACCTCCAACAAGATGAACAAGGTCCGCTGACTTTAGAGATAGGCTTGGATGCTATTCCGAACAGATACGATGCGCAGGGCCGGCCATTCGACTATATCGTTTGCTGCACCAAGAATATTCCAGACATTATCCCTACGTTATGCGACATCATTGCACCTGCAGTCACTCCCGGCCATACGGCCATCGTCTTGATACAAAATGGTCTGAATATCGAAAGACCGTTTATCCATCGATTTCCGAACAATGTTATCATATCTGGTATCAGCAGAATCGACGCCCACGAAGTCGCACCTGGTGTCATCGAGCAGAAACAGAACGACCTTCTACACATCGGAGCTTTCAATAACCCGTCCTTGCATCTGAAGGTACAAGAGGCGGCGGCGAAGCGCTTCGTAGAAATCTACAGCATGGGAGGCAAAACGACATGTCTGTACCAACCAGACGTCGATTTTGACCGCTGGAGCAAGTTGGTGTACAATGCTTCCTTCAACCCGATTTGCGCGTTGGCTCGCCTGAACACTGGCGAGCTGCAGAGAACAGGCAGAGTTGTGGACACTCTTGTAATCCCCGCGATGAAAGAAGTTCTGGCTGTAGCGGAAAAGGCAGGACACGCGCTTCCGGAAAGCATTATAAATGATACAATCAGGAGCAACCCGATAAACGATAATATTACCCCGAGTATGCAAATAGATCTGGAAAAGGTAAAGTGTTCACCCAATGGAGATAATAGTTTAAGATCTAACATGCTGGGCTGCAGGGTAATTTTATCGAACATGAGAATATCATCGGGGAGGTGGTCCGAGAAGGTCACGAGAGAGGAGTAGCTACACCGGTATTATCAACTTTGTACGAACTATGCTGTGCAGTGCAGTGGAAGCTCAAGGGAAAGAGAAACGGTAAATAGATTAGAGAGTTAACGGTCCGGTATCCTTTAAGCGCCTGTTTCGATGTTCTCCAATTTGCCAAAAGTAGTTTGTTACAAGGTGTTAAAATTAACTCATCCTCGGGCTATTGTGTAGTAAGTTGGTTCATTGCCCTGAAGTGCTTTTTTTAAAGACTGTTATTTTGTATTGATAGACCTGACAGTTGATGCTTGCATCGCGGGCCATTCCTCGAGATTCGCTCCTCGCTGTACGCAAGACTTTTCACTTACCCTACTGTCGACAGTCGGCGTGGGACGAGGGACAGGCAAGAGCCAGTTCCTGACTCGCATAACGGAACGAAAACGAGGTTAAACGAGGTCGCCAGGTTAAGCATCCAGGAACTTTTGCACTATATCCCGAGATATCCACAATAGCCCACGCTGAGGCCAATTGAAAGCCATTGTGCGCTGTGATGGATGGCAGGGGTGTTTCCACTGGGTAGTACGGGGACATTGGACCAATTGCTTTTTATTTCAGTGGCTGCCTTTCTCTTTTTCTCGTTCTCGTTTTCTATCCCGAGTTTTTTGACTTTTCCCCTGAGAATCCAGAATTTGGCATTGGTCATGTCGAGTAGCACGCCAACAACGCTGCCTACCTCGGGAACCTCGGAGCATCGAGGTTCCAAGACGAAACGAGTCCACAAGAAATCGCGGATGGGTTGCCAGACCTGCAAGCACAGACGAATCAAAGTCAGTCGCACTTCAATTCCTTCTTTAGCATACAATCAGGAGCCATTGACTAATTATTTCTTGTTTTTCGTCCTTCCAGTGTGGAGAAGAGAAGCCTATTTGCGCTCACTGTGAGAGACGAGGTGAAGAATGCCACTATACTCTCCCATTCCATACGAGGCACTACACTTCTCCAGTGTCGTCACCACAAACACCTGCAGCAGCACCAAATCTTGGCTTGTTGGACCTGGAACTCATGCATAATTTCTGCACGTCGACTTACGCCACTCTGAGTAATGACTCGGCGATAAGAGACCTCTGGCGCATTCGGATCGTCAGGCTTTGCTTAAACTGTGACTACGCCATGTTGGCAATCTTATCCGTGTCAGCACTCCACCTGAGCCATTTCTCAACGGAGAGGAGAGAATTCCTCCGCGAAAGAGCTATAACGTACCATAACCAGGCGCTAAGCATTGCCTCTGCGTTTATCGACGCGTACAATGACAAAAATGCCCAGCATCTGTTTGCCTTCTCCATTTTAACTATCTACTATTGTTAGTCCCCTGGACCCCCTTGTTGATCTCGCTAACATCTATACTAGCTTTCGCTCAGACCCCAGAGCATGACGACGGGCCATACCCTCCTTGGGTAGTCCTGATAAAAGGCTGCACCAGTTTTATGGCATTGGCTCGGAGCACCCTCTTAGTTGGACCTTTCTCAGCTCTGTTGCAAAAGGCTCGAAGGCGTTTGGAACTCAGAGAGCAAACCTTCAAAACCGACTACATGCAGCAGTTGAGGTTCTTTGTGGACGAGACGATCACAGATTCAGAGCGGCGTTCAGTTTATCACGATGCGATTCACGGATTGAACCAGACTTATGGTGTGTTTTATGAAGTCGAAGGTGATAAGGATCTAGTGGATATTTTTTCTTGGATTGTATTTGCAAAAGATTTCCTTACGTTTGTGGCAGATGAAGAAGAGGAGGCTCTTGTCGTACTGTCTTACTTTTGCGTCTTGTTACACAAATTACCTTGTCAATGGTGGCTGAACAGTTGGGTTAACCATATCATGACCAGGATATACTCGTCTGTGGGCGAGGTGTATCTCATTTATTTAGTATGGCCGATGGAGGAGATTGGATGGTTGCCGAAGCATTAAGACTTGTTGTTTACAGATACCTAGCTAATGCCCAACAGATCGTGATCTGTGGATAAATAACTGCAAGGCTTTCGCTTACGGGCCCATGTTCTCGGTTTTCGTTCCCGTCACCCACTCTCGGTTTCAAAACGAGTTGTGGATACCAGGATCCGGTATCCACAGGCCGTAGCTAACATCATTGAACGTCATCCACTTTCCAGGTTCGCACAGAATGCGAGATGCGAAAATAGCAAAGGGATACGGTCATCGTGTCGAAGTGGAGGCTGGGCTGGTATGTTCTCCCTATCAACCAACCACTTCCTATTTTGGCGTTCCCTTCCGTGGGATGGCAATTCTGTGTTCTCGATAAAAGCTTTTCCTTCCTTTGCTCAAAAGTAACCCGCACATCAACCTCGAAATCGCTTTCAGTTGAAGTTGCAAGCGAAGATGGAGCTTTTCCCACGGATTGACACACTTGCCGACGGCAAGGTGGACTTTAAGCTGTACCGGTACACGCCTTCTTTCCCTGCAGCCATCGTCGCTACGGTCATCTTCGCGATACTTTCCTGCCTTCACATTTGGCGCCTCAGCAAAGCCCGAGCCTGGTACTTTATTCCGTTTACAATCGGCGGTGCTTGCACGTCTCCCCGTTTCACGCTCACTGACGAATATTCCTAACGTTTGCCTCGCAGTCGAAACCATCGGCTACGCTGCCCGAATTGTATCCCATAACAACAAGGAGTCTGTGCCTGCCTACAGCGTTCAAGCGATCCTCATCCTCGTTGCGCCCGCCCTCTTCGCCGCCTCAATCTACATGATACTCGGCCGAATCATCATCTCTCTTCGAGCCCAACATCTGTCATTAATTCCCGTTCGCTGGTTAACAAAGGCCTTTGTCTGTGGTGACATCGTATCCTTCTCGCTACAAGCAGCTGGAGGCGGTATCCAAGCGTCTGGCACTATCGAGGCATATGATAGAGGAGAGAAGATCATACTCGCTGGTTTGTTCATTCAGATCGTGGTGTTTGGTTTCTTCGTTATCACCTCGGGTTTATTCCACAGGAAGTGTTTCAAGAGCCCAACACTGGCAGCTAGAGAGAATGCCTTCCCGTGGAAACTTGACCTCAAGGTCTTGTATACTGTCAGCATTATTATCCTGGTTCGAAGCGTCTTTCGTGTCGTCGAATATTTACAGGGCAACGGCGGCTATTTAATTTCTCACGAGGTCTTTCTTTATATCTTTGATGCAATTTTGATGGCGATTGTCATGGTTATTTTCCTCATTTGGTATGTTGACCACCTTCAATACAAGGACGGCAACGAATACGATCTTCAACCTTGTGTTGTCGATGAGACAAACTCATCTTGATTCAGTGGCAAGAAATATTCTTATAGGGTTGAGCAGGGGTCTGAAATCATGGCAAGCGGTCGGGCGTTGAGCAGGAATAAGCTATTGGCATTGTTGATAGTTGGTTAAAGTTTGTGATATCTCAATGAGCTATAATACATAATCTCCTTCTGTACACAATTGATCTTCCATCGCCTGACACCAAAGGCACCCATGAATGTAATATGTTACTATTAGGCTTGAGAGTGAACTTGGTTGCCGGATATCGATGAACAGTAAATCCAATGTCTCGAGGTTCATTCAGCATGGCGCGACCTAGCAGCCAGAGCGTCTTGACATTGGTCACGATACATGGAAGGTTCACGGAGACAATAACAGACTAATTAAGTGGCCCTTATCTTGCAAGCAAGCATTCATTGCAGCAATTTACAGGTTTAAAACTAAATCTTATGGACGAAGGAGAAATCTAATGTTGGTGGCTTTTCAGATCTAAATTATCAAGCTACTTGAGACCTCATCTCAGTGGCCTTCAATATAGCATTTGAACGTCTAGGACTGCCAGAGTCCATAATAGCTACAAAGCAGTATCACTTCCTACTTCTCCCAATACAATCGAATCCCATTTCTGACAGCCGTTCCCCCTCCGTTCAGCTTGGCATTCAGCTGACTTGGGTGCTCAAATGCGAACAACACCATCGCGAGGAACATCAAGACGCTGTCAAAGATATAAAGGTAAGCTTCATGGGAAATAAGATAGCCCGCATTGCCTTGTGCGTATTCGATCAGGCGAAAGACCGACCGCACAAGGATCAGACCAGACGCGATGTACAGCGTATAGAGGTACCTCTGCCATGGAATCCCTGATACAGCTGCCTTTGCGGACATGGAACCCACGAGTCTCATGTGAAATACGGCCGCAGTCACGGCAAAGAGTGAGAAGAAGACGATTTGAACTATGAGACCTATAATGACGATGCGTTCGCCATTGTGAAGAGCCTCGAGGGAACCGCCTGCCATCATGCCACCACCTACGAGCTGTTAGAACAATCACGGAGAAAGGAAGTTCGAAGAATAAACAACCTGCGCCTTGAAGAATAAAGGAGGCGACATCACCGACGACAAAGATCTTTGTCAGCCAGACCCTCTTGATAGGTGAGTGCCGTTCGCCGCCGGTAATGATGATGATACGTCCGAGGATCATGTAAATGCTCGCCGCAAATAAAGCTGGTGAGATAAGCAACAGCAAAGTCTGGACCACATAGGGCTTCACCGTCCAGTTGGGGCTTTCGCTGGAAGAGACAGCTCTCTTGGTTCAGGTTAGAATGTAGTGAGAGGTCTAGGTCTGGAAATACTTACACCGATGTAACCAATCACCTGCACTGCCAGGTCGTTAGCCTCAAGAAATTGGGGGGGTTAGATGTATGTAACCCGGGACGACTTACTGTAGCCGCCGATGACAAAGCAACAGAAAAACCACGTCTTGGTTCGGACAAGTTGATATGTATGCAATGTAGTGACCGATAGAAAAAGAATGATGAAGATGACAGCCGCTGCCATTGACGGGTCATATCGGTAGAGCTTGAAAATAGCATCACCGTCTCCTGCTGCTGATTCAGACATGATTGAAAAGGTATTAGGTATGATGAAGATTCCCGTAAGGCTGAGAAGTACAGTATCAAATGTTGTAAAGAGGTTAAATGTTGAGCAAAGTCTTTTTGCAATAGGGTTTGGGCCATGCTACCAGAGATCTATAGTTTCAGCCTTTATAAGACAAATTCTAGGGGTAGTACTGTGAACGGTCCCTTGATTCCGTGGCAGTGCACTTTTTCCTTTCTTGAAGCTTACCCCATATGTAATCTCGGGTTCGTTTACAAGCTACGACGGGAATACGAAGTGCGAGACCGGCGGGTCATATATGTTTACCTCGCACGTTTCAGATTCTTTGTTTTGCAAAAACCCCTGAAAGCCCCTGGTAAAGATTGATCGAATGGCTATTTATGTCGACCTGCTATCTGATATCTGTCTTTATTACCTGTCATTCCAGCACGCACATTGTATATAGCGGAAGCTTTGCCTAGTCCGGCGCTTAAAGAATGAGAACGGCCTGAGAGCAGATATACTAAAAGGAGACCTAGCGGTTGAGGGTACTAACAGCCAATCATTCCAAACATTGGCGTATAAGGCTGGAAAACACATCCGATTGGGGCATGTAAAGCTCGCCTGTTCGATAGCTCATCTAAGAGGAACGGTCTTGGTCAATTTTGTTAGATACAACCTTCGAAAGCTGCCCTTCGCATGATTTTCAGTTTCTGTCGAGGTTCAGAAGGGAATGATAAATATAGCAATTCCATACTTGCATATTGACTCACCAATAAGACTCACCGATGCTTGTGAAAATAGTAGACAGATTTTCATAACTATCGCTCTTACTATTAATATTTTGGCTTCTCGTATTCGCCTAAACCAGAACCAGAACGTCTATTATGTGAATTTTACCTTTACAATCCACCACTTTATCCTCTCAATAACACCGCTTTATAGTCAATCGTTTTAATAATACAAGAAGTTATATTACAGCGAACTAATCACGTCACGTCGTTTCTGACTTGGACACGAGCTCGACCATCCGTTGTTATTTCGTGAAGTCTCCGTTGGCAGTTCCAAGTAGCGACCTCTGAACGTTATTCACATTGGATGCTTCCATGCCGCATTCACATCAACACCATAAAGAAAGCAGCGATATTAAGTAGCATCCGGCTGATGGGTTTCGTCGCACTTCCTTTCGTGATGTTAAATTACCTCCGCCTCTCTTCTTTAATTTCATGGATTGCTGGACAAGCGACGAAGCAGCTAAGGTTGAGACCAACTCTTACATGCTAGCGTTATTAATAGTCTCATGTTTCAAGTTGCGCATCGGGGAAAAGTTTCTGTGCCGTGCATTTAGCAAAATTCTATCAATGTGTTTTGCCTACTGCAGCCGCGCCTTTGATACCTTCGCCGTCTTCTCCAACTCTGTTACATCCTGAAACTCTCCTTGAATTACACCAGAACTCATGTCATGCCGACAATGTAACAGCACAAGGGCCGAAGACTTCCAAAGCGGCACCTCATGCTTCCTCGCAGTGCACACTATCGTACAGACTGCAAATACCAACGCGGCCAGCTCTAACACTGCAGGGCCAATCAACCAGTACCACCGGATAAACACAAATATCTCGCTTTCTCTTCGAACTCCCCGAGCCAGTTTCTCATTTGGCCCTGAACGGAGATAGTCGGTCATGCCCAGTGCCATGTTACCGAAAGCACGCGTGAGATTTGTGTCCCCATTTAGGGCGGCACTAAGTCCGGGATTATTGTTCTTTGCGCTTCCGCTCACAAATTCCGATTGAAATGTTGTGGACTCGAAAAAGGCTTGGAGGGCCTTGATGTCGACGATGGATATCTTGAACGGAGGTAGGTTGGAGGTTTTGTTGCTCACAAGATGGGTTTGGGTCATGGGATCCTCCCAGGACCAGTTGGCTTGCCGAATATCCATTTCAGCAACCTTTCCGAAAGAAAAGGTGCTACCGTTTGCTTCGGCCCTCGGGTACTCATAGGCAGTAAACCCCACGGTACATTCCGTGATATTGATATCAGTGGCGTTGAAGCTAGTATCATAGCCTGATCTCCAAACTGCGATTCTCACAATGTCGTCCAGCGATCTGGTGATATTATTGGGATTGTCTAGGTGATTACGTGTCGCGTTGATTCGAAAGGTGGTTTGGGAGTCTGTCAATACATGCTGGGTTGTAAGGGTGATGTTTCCCGGGGTTGTGAAATTGCAATTGCGATCGAACCGCATTCCTGGTCTTCCTTCTGGTTTGATACAATGTTTTGTTTCCAACGTCGATATGGTGACATTTTTGCACGTACTCTTAAAGCCCAAGGATACATAAGAGTCTCTCCAGAGACAGGCGCCGGCACAGTTAAACACTGGAATGGAACTTATGTCATAAAGGCCTTGAAGAATAGCGGATTGCATCTGTGTATCCGGCGGTATCTCTAGGAAGAATTATCAGTTTATTGTTCACATCGTCGCGCCTTGGCGGCCTACCAGACTGAGCACCCGTTGTCATGTTTCTATCATATGCGTGTGCATATCCAAAGGTTGAGTCGTTACTTGGAACATCAACCATCCTGCGTTCTAGGTTAACCACAGCCTGAGAAAGTGGAGAGAAGCCCAGACGGAGGATCGTTATAATAGCTCCCAATGTTGCAAGATTCCATGGAACTCTGAAGATGAGAAGGATAGCTCCAAGTGGACCTCGACTGGCCTCGTCGAATCTCTCAACGTTATACACGCTCCGCGAAGATCGTTTGAAGTGAAGCCATTTAAGCTGCCCGATAAAGGCGCTCACGTTGTGCATCATAGCCGCCGTGCAAGCTGTCGACAGAATGGCGATGGTTGTGTTTATAGATATTGAAAGGGGCCACTCGGAATAAGGCTTGTTGCGCATGCTGCAGAATATCGCAATCATCCCAGCGAACAGGCCAAGAGTCGTGAAAGACGACAAAAGTTCCATACCCCACCCATGGGTAGAAAAGGTTCCATGATGGACGTATCTGCTTTTACGAGTTGATTCTCTGGCAGAATTTAATTCGATTTCATCTGTGTCTGAGTCGCGAGCTGATGTCGCCTCATACCGATGGGATTTGGGCTGCATCTTGTTGTCACAAGTTGGAATGGAAAGACAGTTAAAGGTTGAAAGACTCTCTAGACCAAGGGCCATTAAAAAGGAAAGCCCGACTCCAAGAACACCACGCGAGCGTGAAGCCCTTTTTCAGCCTATCTACTGACATAACCAATTAGAACTAGTCTTGTGTTGCACATGAAACTGCGCCTTTGCACGAAGCGCTTATCACTGCAAATTGAACCAATCTTGGGAAGTGGGTGAAGTGGGGGCTTCAGCGGTGACTCCATGTGCAGCTTGGCAATAAGGCTGAGCGAAAATAAAAAGACGATTGAGGCAATATGCAGCGACCGAGAATTCACAAGTGGTCTGCAGTGGCAACAGTGCTTTTAGATAAGTAATAAGGCAGTAAGGCCTGGCCGTAATCACGGTACTTCTCATCTGTCAAGTCACCTCCTCCGTGTTGAATATTCTCCGTGGAGGTGTAAGCACTAATCCCAATGAGGGTTATCTCAAGTTATCAGCTTAGTTAGTGTGCAGAAGTGTCTAAGAATAGTAGCGGCCTGGCTCGATGCGTTCCACTTACCCTATGTTGTCGAACAGTAATTCACGGCATTCACAGCAAACAGCTGGGGTATTGATGATTTGGACAGAATACCACACATGCTGTAATGCAACATCAAGTATGATGGTTCATATGGCCAGTTTCATAAGTTGCGAGCTGTTGCAAAAACGAAACAACTTCTGTGGGACTGCTTGTCTAGCAGTTAACACTGTATTCTCCAATTACACATACGAAGACAATGCAGGGCTTCATACCCCCGAGTTCTGCCGAGAGTGGAATAACAACTTCACTCCTTGACAGAGTTAAAATTTGTAGTTATCATCTGATTTCCTTGTTCTAATATCAATTATAACCTCGACATTTAACCCATGTACCTAATACCCCTTAATAGCAAACAGCACCATATAAGTAGTAGCAGAAACATCAACACTTCCAAATTTTGTCTAGAGGTTTTGGATAACATCGCAGCCAGTTCCACGATTAAAAGTCTTGGATGCAAGGTTATGTTGGTTCTTGTATTGGCTATGAATCATAGAGTTAGACATCAATAAAAGCAACATAGACATAATGGTACTTACGCATAACCAGCAGGACCTTGTACTTCACTAACGTCAAGCACGTACATCCCATCTGTCCAGAAGCATTGCACATTCTCAAGCTGAACAGCGTTGACCTTGAACTGGTTGCAGTACAAGCCAAGATGGTCGTCATTCCGGGGGCTCGTAATGAGCTGCACTCGGTATCGCCTAAGGGCATTTTCATACCAGTTGGATTTCCACTGAAGGGTCAACTTGCAGTTCGCACGCTTATCTACTATGGGTGATATTAGTACTCAACAGCCTTTGAGTTAAACGTAGCAGAAGACTTACCTTCAGTCGTGTCAACAGGCTCGGGGATGGCTGTGGCAAGAGCAGGAAGTGCCAGAATGGCCTGTGCGAGGATTGAGAACTTCATCTTGATTGAGAGGAATAACACAGTTGAATGAACAAGGAATATGCTTGCGAGTTGGGTATACAGCAGGAGGACCGGAAAGCATTTGCCGAGGCAACACTTTCACTTTATAGTAGCCCAAGATCAGTCAGACTACATCTCCAGGTGTGGCTCCCAGCGAAGTGTAACGTAATATACCACTCCGTCGGATATTAGAAATTAATCGTCTAGGCGGTCTTGCGCGGCTTGGTTGAATCCACAACTAGGCATATCTTGATCCTTGAATTGCCTCAAGATTCCATTTTGGGATTCTGGATGTAAGGTTTAGAATCCCATTCCCGTATTGATTTGTGAAATAGCACAGTCTCTGACGGTTATTGTATAAGTTATCCACTTCAAGGGGCTCATTACGCCGCGTGATTATATAAATTGTGGTTCTGCCCTTCTATCGAGATGATCTGCTGTCAGACAAGAGCCACATAATACGGTGTGACTTAGACTTACCTAGATGCCTAAAAAGTGATGATAGGTTATGTTACATCGTCGACTGTATTTGTCTGAATAGACGCGCTCGACCCGCTGAGTCTCACTATTGCAGTTACATTCGGAAGTTTTGCTAGTGGCCTGGGGATATTGAAAGCACAGCCCTTGTTTCTGCCGGGGAAATACAGAAGGCAGTGTTTCGTGGCAATTTTAGTGGGTTGTATTTACAGAAGTGTATATGTCTACTACTATTATTGGGTGACAGCCCGATATGGCTAAGGAAACTTGTTGAGCAGCTCTTTGGAGAAGTTTAGGGACCCCACATTCCCCGCACCCCCTCGCGAACAGCGGCTCTCCAGCGTAGTTTACTCCGTACGGAGTAGGTGTCGATCGACTTCCAACAAGGTCAACCCCGAACATGCATTCATCTGGTCATTGCGTGGTCACCGCTGAATAATGGGCATTTTATAAGTAAGATTGCTCCAGTTGCCTCCTTGTTACCTACGTTCTGGTGACATGACACTCATCGGCATCTCGTTGGACCGTCGGACTACCAGCGGGGGGTCAGAATCAAAAGTGCCAGTCGAAGCGATCAACTGTTCTTTTCGGTGTCTGTGTGCGGTATTGCAGCCAACCATCGAAGGAATGCAACGTCCTACTCCGTAGCAGGCCCGCAATAGGAACATGGGTATGTAACTGTACTCCGCAGTTTACTCAAGGGTCCTGGCTTGCACATGAGAAGCAGTTCCGTAAATCGGAAAATACAACTCTGACATCGATAAATCGCCGACTTGGCGCTAATATTATGAACTAATGGGATTTAGGATGAAGTTAGGAAATAAATGCTCAGCCACAGAGACAGGGGCCCGGATATAGTTTTACCAATTTTGGATTTCTCTGGACAAAATAGACGAAGCGTATTATTGTACAGAAATAGTTATCTATGATTATAAATGAGAGGTTTTACCGCACTACATGCTTCCATCTTAACTCAGTTCTTATTCTTCAATCATCTAGCACCTTAACTAATCTCCACCAAAATGAAATTCACTCTGTTCACCCAGGCTGCCATGGCCATCCCCTTCATCACTGGAGCTCTGGCTACTCCTACTCCTGATGGTAAGTCGCTGCCTCTCGGTGACACTTCATATCTAACGCATCTTAGTCTCTGAGGTCAAACGGGCAGATTGCTCCATGACAGTCCGATACAGAAAGGACTGGGTCGAGAGTGGTCTAGACAGATATCGAATGCAGCTTATCACAAACCCTCGCAATGACCGACATCTCGATGTTTACTGCGATGCATTCAAAGCACCAGTTGGCTTTACTATCAACCCTCAGTGTTTCTGGGGAGATGCATACTATGTTGATGTCAGCGCTGCTCGAGGTCCTGCAGGACGAAGGTAAGTGCCTGACCCTAATAAGTTTCGTCTTCTTACTTGGTATCTTTAGGGCAGTTCAAGACGCTCATAACAAAGCCTGTAATGATTTCGAAGTGTACACCGGTTGCCGAACAATCAGAGAGTTCTAATAGTACTTATTAGGAGGGTAGCTTATTGTTTGAACTTTAGTGGGCACAATAGGCTCCGAGCCACGATAATTGATTAAGAACACATATAAAGGAGGGAAGGAGGAATACCAGAAAGGAGAGCACCTTGAAGTAGCTAGTACATCTTGTGTATATAAATCTCTTAATAATACAGTAGTGATTGCCTCTCATACTTGATTAGTCCTGTAAACAGGTAAGGTTGAGTGACCTAATCAATACTGGAAAGAAAAAAGATAGCAATCAGACTCTTTGCCATTGGGGCTGATATTCCTTGTGTAAGCCTTGAGCTCACGCCACTGCACGAAGGAGTATGAAGATCGATAGGTAATAATCAGTATAGAAATGCTAGTCTCGCGGATACACTTCACTAAAGATACAGTCTTATACTTGCAGTCTATGACTGAACCTTTCTCAACTGCTACTTCTATGCTCACTACCTTCTCCCTCTGGCCCCTCTCGGTGGTGTCAAATTCCGCCCTTGGCTTGTCCCATAATGCCCGGTTCTCAACGGACTTGGATCCCTTCCTCTTGGCCCACTAGGTTGTCGGGCATGGCCTGCTGGAAGCATTGACGAGCCTACAGTCGAATTGGTACTTCCAAACGAAGGTAACGTTTCTGATTGACGTGGGGTACTATAACCCTGAGGTCTTGAACGGCCCGGGCTCACACCCCTTCTGGTGGTTGATGTTGGTTGATAACTGGCTAGATACGTGGACAAGCTTGACATAGTGTTAGCTCCTATAGGCGGCGTCGACATCCGCCGCGGGACAGTGTTTTGATATGCGTTTGCACTTGTGTTTGGACTGCTTGCTCGCCGAGAATAAGGTTGTTGCGGATAGCCTAGAGAGGTCCCAGACATTGGTATACCTGAACCCGAACCCATGGGAGCTCTCTGTTGTTTATGTTGGTTGAATCCTAGTTGCTGCATCTGTGCCGTCATTGCCCCGATACTCGGTGGTGCTCTTGCAGTTCGATATCGATTCTCTGATCCGCCTGATTGACTGTGTGCTGGATCGAATCGACTCGAAGAATCACGCGGAGGAAATTGATATCCCGGCGCAAGTTGTTGGCTCGGTGGAGGCAGCGGGCTGGATGGCCTAAATTGTTGATATTGTATTGGGGCAGCCATATGTCGAGGCAGGCTAACTGCAGGACTTGGTAGTATTGGCCCTTCCGTTCGCGGTAGGCGACCACTTCCCGCGACAGCATTAGAGGTATTTGAAGAGGATCTTCTGTTACTAGAGGATGATGGCCTTCCCCTTTCCTGACTCGGGTTTGCAGGTGGTTCATACATTCCACCTCCTGATGCAGACCTATGATGCGATCTTTGTCTTTGGGCAGGTTCTGCGTTTCCACGGGCAGCGACACTCGCAACGACGTCACGAAACTGCCTTCGGCTTCCCCAATACGGAGAAACCCGATCGTCGGCGTATTCATCCTCACTTGACTCGCTGGAGCCAGAACTTGTAGAGTCGTCTTGTCTAGAGGTCGCCGGTACACTGGGAGCTGCGTCACTAGTTGTATAAACTCCGTAATATGGCTGTTGTTGAACCGGCGGGGTTTGCAAAGAAGGTGCTCGAGGGACCACGGTCTGCTGGAATCCTTCCGGAGACTGATAGGCTGAGAATGTTCGAGTGTTCGTAGCCTGGCTCAAGCCTTGTACCCTCGACGTTCCAAGCTGGTAAGTTGTAGGCTGACCATAGTTTGATGAAGTACCTTGGGGTAGATTCTCTGATTTAGACGCTCGCTGGTGCTGTTGTCTGGATAACCTCGTCTCTAGTGTTGTTGATGGACGTATATCTGGACTATGTGTCGTCCTACTCGCTTCTCTAGATCTCCGCGGCGCCGACGTCGAGGCAGTGTTTGAGGGACTAAACGTTCTTCGGTGGGGCTGTCTGCTAGATGATGAAGGCTGTCCTTGGAAAGAAGACCTGGTGTCTCGTGTTGATGTACTGGCGCGAGTATTGGCGATACTCATTCGTTCGAGCTCACCTCTCAAGTCCTCTGAGCTACGTTGTATGGTCCTGAGTCTGTCTTGAGCTGCTCTGATTTCGCGCTCCGATTGAGCTTCACGTCCTTGTCTGGTGGCCTCATCTCTCTGGGTCTCAAGGTCGGTTGTCAGGTCACCGATCTCTGACAGACGTTCTCCACTAAAAGAAGGGATTACTCAGTATACGAAACATGTTGTATGGTGCTGGGGACTGTACTTGTAATGAGACATTGTCAAAGCGGCGCAACCAATATGTGATTGGAATTCGAAATGTATTAAAGCTTATGCTTTATCGGAGAAAAAATGCCAGTGACTGAATAATGAAATGTTGCAGGCTATTCATGCCTCTTTGACAGCAACAAGAGCTTTTGGTGGGCGGGAATCCGCAAGGCAGAGCCTCATCTTGAACAACTCATCTGCTGACCCCCCTCCCTGTCTAAAGTGCGACACTCAATCGCTATCATTAAGCCGGTTCGCTGTTTTATGGCTCGGCTGAAACTATCCTGCAGTCATGCAGCCACGCGCAAGTGTTCCAGCCAGTCAGGAAATGCCACCTTTCTGTAGTGAGGGGTTTATGCAAACGCCTTTATCAGTTGGGAGCCTGCTTTCAATCGTCATCGCCGATGATAGCGGAGGGTCGCATGGGAGACTATGTTTGGACAAGCTACCTACGTGACTAGTTCTGGCCTAGCAATACTGACGGATAGTACATCACCAGAAGCTCTATCATAGTCCCTTCCGAAAACTTTGAAATGATGGCAGACGACTTAGCCGAGGATCTGACTTTGGAGGAATTGGAAGTGGCTATTGCAAGTCTGAGAAATAGCTTGGAGAGCATGTCGCGCGACGACGCCGATTTTTATTCAACGACGACTTTGCTTGCACATGCACTTCGAAAGCTTTATCTGTTATCGCGATCGCATGAAGGTTTGAGTGCTCTCGAGGAGTCCATCACTATTCTGCAACAAGCTATCGATAGCTCTTCCGTGGGCGATGGCAGGAGAGCTGAGTGGCTCATTAGCCTCGCGTTCGGCTTAAGCCTTCGTTGCGATGCGACAGAATCCGAAAGCGATGCTATAGAAGCTTCTCGAGTAGCATACGGGGCCGTGGACGCAGTAGAAAAGGATGATCCGTCATACGCTACAATCCTGCAATCAGCATGTCATTTCATCGGCAAAAAGGCAATCAGGCTCCACGATGAAGATGATTTGGACAAGATGTTCGAGATGCACAAATCCATACTGGCGGTTACACCCGTCGATCATCCCAAACTCAAATCACGATTGCGGAGCTACGATGATACTACGTTTAAGCTGTACTTGTCATTCGGACAGAAAGATGCTCTTGAGGAAGCGATCCGAGCCTCGGAGTACATCATCAACATCCCAGATCAAAGCTCAGAAGAGCATGCGAGAAATGTATGGATTCTCGCCCAGCGTCTCGTTCAACGATACTTGAGGACCGGAACATCTGCCGATCTTGATGATAGCATAAGAGCGTGCCAACAAGCTGTCGATGACACTCCAATCAGCTCCAAGAATCGACAGCGAAGGCTACAGTCCCTTTGCGATCGACTGGGAGAGAAGTATTCCCAGACCCTGGAAGAAGCTGATTTCCAGGCCGCCAAGGTGGTAGTAGATCAGATTCTCAATCATTTACCGATGAAACCAAGGAGCCGAGCCCGATCACTTGGAAACATCGGCATCATTCTAAGCCTTAGATACAGGCAAACAGGACACGACGATCACTTTCAACAAGCGATCCGTGTTGCTAGCGAAGCCGTTGATTTGACTGCTGACGGCGAGATTGGGCGTGCTGTCCGACTGAGTAACCTTGGTGGAGTATATGCCGAGGCATATCACAAGACTGGAAACAAAGAGCGTCTCGAAGAGGCAATCCGGATCGGGAGAGACGCCCTCACTGCCACGCATGATGGTCATCCAGACAAAAGCCCTGCGGCATTTCAATCTTGCAGACAGACTTCAATTACGATATCTTGAGTTGGCGTCCACTGATGACCTCGAAGAAGCGATTTCCTTATATCGACTCGTCCTAAATCAGTTTAGTGCCCCCATGTTTCTTCGTGTTCAGGCTGGTTACTCCATGATGCAGAGTTGCGTTTGGAACCGTGACTGGAACGAGGCATATAAGGCTGGTTCCCAAACCATCGATCATCTGTCACTCTTCAGACCTCTTTCACTACAAAACACTGATATACAGCGTGAAGCGAGCAAGCTTTTAGGTTTGGGTACTGAGACAGCATCACTTGCATTGGAAGTAGGAAAGAGTGCAGCCACTGCCCTTGAGTTTCTTGAGATGGCTCGAGGAGTCATGGCGTCTTCCATAAACGTGCTTCGGGCTGATATCAAGGATTTGGAGAGGTATTTCCCGGAACTGGCCGGCAGATATAAACATCTTCGAGACCAGCTAGACACAGGTTCTGCTCCTAAATCCGACTTTGCACTAGGCGAAGAGGTTTGGGAAAACGAGATGAGCCAGAGATATGACACCCGAGAGCAGATTTCAGCATTATTGGAGGAGATACGTTCAAAACCGGGCTTTGAGAACTTCGCACGGCCCGAAGATGAGGAACGGATGCGAAGTGCAGCCGCTCTGGGCCCTGTGATTGTGGTCAACGTCGGCCCTCTTGCTTGCGACGCTATAATCATCCAGCAGGATGGGTTCAGTGCCATTCCCCTCCCGCGCTTAGATAAGAACGATATCGACTCAAAATATCAGCCATTAGGTCGAGGTAGCCTCAAGGTTCTCGAATGGCTTTGGGATGTCGTTGCTGAGCCCATACTGACTGCGCTGGGTTTCACTGAACCACCCCATTCAGGCGAGATGAAGAGGGTATGGTGGGTTTTGACTGGTTCTCTCAGTACCTTTCCTATTCATGCTGCAGGGCGGTACAGTCAACGAAACGGCGAGGCGGTAATGGACAGAGTTATGTCATCATATGCCACCTCAGTATCAGCTATCGTACAGAGTCGAAGGACGGCGCCTGTTTCCCACAACGAGGCGCTATTGGTGTCTGCTGGTGAAACGCCTGGTCACCGAAGGCTAGCCTTTGCGGATAAAGAAATTAGCGTCTTACGAGATATCTGTCGAGAGATGAAGCTACATCCTATGGAGCCTGAACCCATCAGAGACGATGTGCTGTCACATCTACGAAAGTGCAAGGTCTTCCACTTTGCAGGGCACGGATGCACTGATACAGCTGATCCTTCCAAAAGCCAGCTTTATCTGAAGGACTGGGAAACAAATCCCCTTACAGTCGCAAGCCTCCTCGAACTCAACCTACATCAAGAGGGTCCGTTTCTTGCCTATTTATCTGCCTGCGGTACAGGTCAGATCAAAAGCCAAAGGTTGTTCGATGAGGGCATCCACCTTATCAGCGCATGTCAACTAGCAGGCTTCCGACATGTCATAGGGACATTATCAAAAGACCAACCGTATATTCGACTTTTATTAGTCGCTCTTAAGCCTGTAAATCTGGGTTGTACTCATTTGGTCGTATATCCGACACTTTCAACAATATCTGAAATCCCAACAAGCTAGTATGCTCGACGCAAATATTACCTAAATCATACATCTTTTCCCATTAGCTGAAGAGCTGTTCAAGCTTTGACTTGCCCTCCAACTTCTTGATCTCCTGCTTCATCGCATCAATGCGATAGTTCTTCCATGCCTTCTCTATCCGCTCTTTTGCTTCAGGATTCTTCGTAATAGTGCGTGACGCTGACGCGGTACCTGAAAGAAGACCTGTTTCACCACCTAAGAACAGACCTCCAATAGAGAAGAAGAAATACGTGGCGGCATCACCCCATTTTGAAGGCGCGAGCTGGGCGGTGAGATCTGGGATGGGTTCTATGAAAACAGTCAGCATAAGAGCAAAATGCGTGTTGCAAGACATGACGTACGGGTCCTGCCATCAGCAAATTTGACCTCGACGGGCTTCTCCATCGCTCTGAAGGCGTTAAAGTAGGCCAATCGCATCTTTCGTAGTCTGAAAGCGCACAAGACGCCGAAACCAAGGCCCAGCAACGAGCCTACCTTGGTATGGGTTGAGACTTTGCTCCCCGCAGTTCTCAGGATTTCGCGGTCATTATCGTTCAAACTTGACGACGTTAGTATCTCCAACCTTCAATTCAGCGTGAGAACAAGCGGTTGGACGTACTCGTGCTGGAAGTGCTCTTCCGCGAGCTTCTGGAGCTCGTCACTCCTCCCAGATCGGAAAGCGGCAAGTGATTCGGACATCTTTACAATTGTGGTTTAATTTTATGAATTGGGAGAATACTTATGAAGATTAATGAGAGATTGGAAGATAAACGAGCAGCGGGTTTCAAATAAATACGGAGACGCCTTTGGAAGACGTTGGAGCTCAACTCGTAACGCTGACGTCACCACCTTCAATTCTCGTTCCTTGTCCCAATTTCGCTAGCGGAAGAAACATGAAGAATTCCACAAAACGTCATTGTCGTGTCCAAACGTATCTTCATGATTCGGCTTTTTATGCGACATTGAGTAATGGCCTAAATTCAGTAAAGACTACTATTTATGCTGACTCTGAATCAAAGCCTCCCACTCCGTCAACAGTCCCATGATCTCAACACTCTGATCAACATTCGGCGAAGGCCGTTCAGCTGTTTTAACACCGCGGGATAAATAATCTTCCACCTTCTTCACCTGATATCCAAACGCGTCCATGTCTGCGGGTACGATAACTTGTTCCGTTGATCCGCCGTAGGTTTTGATCTCGATGATGTTGTCGCCTGCGATAGGTAGCCAAGGGTTCGTGACGAACCTGATCCTGCCCTTGTCTCCAAGAATCGCGAATGATGAGTCGTTGCCGTAGCTGTCTGTTGACTGGAGACTCGCAAGAACGCCATTGTCGAAACGGACTGTCAGTGATGCGTCGCGGACATGTACGCTGCCCTCGGTTGAGATATTGCCGAAGCCGTGCAATTGACGCTTTGCGAAGGCGTCGCTTCCGAAAGCTGTCTCAATGACGAAGTGCAGAAGTGAGACTGGGTAACAGCCCAGATTGTAGATAGTTCCCATGCTCAGAGGATTCGCCTTCTTCCAGATATTCGCAGAGTAGTACCCCGATACACCTCTCACCGTCCCAATCTTGCCCTCAAGAAGCAGTTCCTGAATCTTCTTCATCAACGGATGCGTGAGGTACATAAGCCCCTCCAAAAAGAACACACCCGCATCTTTCACAGCCTTCTCAATCGCATTGGCATCCTCCATCGTCGTCGCCAACGACTTCTCAGACAGAATCGCCTTGCCTCGCTTAGCAGCCGCCAACACTGCGGGGGTGTGCATATGATTCGGCAGGCCGACGTACACGACATCTATCTCAGCTTTGTCGAGCAGCTCATCGATAGAAGCGTATCGCTCTGCAATGCCATGTTTGTCGGCGAATGCTTTCAGGCGGGCTTCGTCGCGCCCGAAGACTGCGGCGATGGTGGAGTTTTGGCTGGCGAGGATGGAGCGGGCGACCACGTCGGAGATGAAGCTCGTTCCGAGCATTCCCCAGCGCAACACGGTCATATTGGATAAGGGATCAGACTGGATAAATTAATTTGAAGGAATAAAAAGTTCTAAATTGCTTCAAGGGCGTCTTTTTATAGCCAAGGCGGTCTCGTCAGCATTTCGGGGTTGTTCTTGTGAAACCGCTAACGTTAAGTTCCTTATCTTGCTTATCTAAATCCGGCCATCTCCGAGTATTACCGCTTACAAGCTGCCATTTCCGCCCTACCCTGAGGCTATTCACTTCTGAATTACAAACCAGTAATACGATATCCCCTTTATACCTATAGCTACATGGATATAACCTGCGGTCTCTCCTTTATGTCCTCAACGATACTCTTTCTTTGCAGCTGTGAACGTCTTGCCTTGAGCGATATCCCGCGCCATGTTGTCATCAGCCTCAACCTGCCCTGGCAAGATCTCCACAATCTTGGATAGCACTTCCTTGGGCACGCAAACAACCCCATTTAGATCCCCAAATATGATATCGCCCGGATTGATAGTCACATCAAGAGCAGGATCCTGTAACTTCACAGGCACATTAACCTATAATGCTTTAGTCATGAGCGTCCTACCTTTGGTGAATATCACGTACCTCACTGGGGCGAGCAACCTCATAGAAGCTCGGCGTACCGACATTGCGAGCGAAGACCTATAATCTGTTAGTTGGAACCTTAACCACGTTATGAACGACCTACTGGATAGTCTAATTTGCGATGATCCTGCAAATCTCGAAAAGTACCGTCGACAACCGTGCCGACGGCTCCAGAGTACTTGGCACGGGTGCTCATCAGACCACCATATACAGCGTTGAAGATGCCATGGGGCGCTGAGATAAAGACAACGTAATCTTTTGGGATAGTATCAATCTACAGGCCGTTAAAAATGGCTCATATCAAGGAAGTGGGATCGTACATAATGCTCCTTGAGCTTTGGTGCGTTGGTCTGAGTGTTGCGGACAAACTTGACAGTGTATGCAGGTCCAATGAGCTTTCTATCACCTTCTTGTCGTAGAGGTGACCACATGCTCAAGTTGGGAAGAAAACCCCCATGAGGAACGCCCACTTTGAGCAATGCGTCTGATACATCGCATCTGTGCCGGAGTTCATATTACTATCGTTTATCACCGTGAATTTCAGCTTTGGCACTTACGTGGAATAGGAGCGAAGCTTCTCGGCCAGCGAAAGGTCTGAAGATGCCATTGTGGATAAGGCGGCGGTTGTAGAGATGTAACGTTGGAAAGGAGCGCGATTGGCAACAAGGGCCTTATGAAACGATCTTGTAAAACTCATTGATGCGAAATTCAAGGATTTATATATAATATTCTCTAGAACAGAATTTTCAGATGGGTTTGCTGGGCTGATATGGACGCACCAGTCTCTCGGCAGGTTTCCGGGAAATTGTCCGGGACAACCTCCGGGAAAGTGCCCCGGAAGAAATTGCATGGAGAACGCAGCCAAATGTTTGATTGCTTTATTTATAAATCGAATACAAATACCACAGAATTCAAGGTGCTATAATTGTCACATTAAATACTTTACTATCTTTCGCTTGTTATCATGGCTGACTCCAAACCAAGGGTCTACGTCTTGGACCCCTACCATCCAGACGCCATCGCGGCCCTGCAACAATCATCCGACATCAATGTCGTCCTCCCAACAGACCTGAACAAGAACCAATATGTTGAAAATGCCACTGCAGTCATGCTCCGCAGCGAGACTCGCCTAGGCGCAAATGAACTCGCCAAATGCAAGAAGCTGAAATACATCGTCAAGCAAGGCGTTGGCGTCGACAACATCGATCTCAAAGCAGCAGCTGCAGCGGGTATCAAAGTGTACAACACCCCGGGTCTGAATGGAGAAGCAGTTGCTGAGCTCACACTTGCATTGGCTTTGACGCTGTCACGACGTGTTGCTGAGATTGACCGTCGGACGA
Organism: Fusarium oxysporum f. sp. lycopersici 4287; assembly: GCF_000149955.1. Lineage (NCBI taxonomy): Eukaryota > Fungi > Ascomycota > Sordariomycetes > Hypocreales > Nectriaceae > Fusarium > Fusarium oxysporum. The sequence continues at coordinate 486,349 of NC_030998.1, forward strand.
GAAATGGGGAGGCGATTGTGAGGAGTCAGACGCTGGGAAAGAGCTTGTTCAAGAAGAACTTGGGAGTTGTTGGAATGGGGAATATTGGGTTCGCTGTTGCTAAGAAGTGGGTTGGAGCTATGGAGGGCAATATCGTCGCTTATGATCCCTTCTCTGATGGAAAGCAGTGGCTTAGCACTTTTGGAGAAAGCAGATTTCGCCAGGTCTCAACACTTCATGATCTTCTGCACGCATCAGATGTCATAACTCTTCATCTTCCTCTCACCCAGGACACTGAGAACATCATCTCAACCGCAGAGCTCAACGCCATGAAAGATGGTGCAATTCTGCTCAACTGCGCCCGTGGTGGAATCGTTGACGAGGATGCACTGTTAACTGCACTGAAAAGCGGAAAGCTATATGGCGCTGGTCTTGATGCCATGGTGGTTGAGCCTCCGACTGTTGAGGCATACCCTGAGTTGCTGGTGTTGCCGAACGTTGTCTTGACGCCGCATGTTGGAGCTTCGACAGTTGAGAATCAGAGTCAGAGTGGTATGGCGGTTGCGGAGATTGCGATGGCGCTCTTAAGAGGGGAGGAGAAAGGGAATAGAGTAGCTTAGATGCATTAGACATTGGTTCGTCCTCAGTAGATCATATGGAATAGGGTGTTATGAGTACGTTTCTTCATACTGATGTTGATCTCATATAATTCGACATCCTCCAATAAGGTGACGTGCATCTCAGGATGATGCTGCGGAGTGGAGACCGCTAGCCCAAAGTAGATACAAGCTTTTCCGGGATCGGCCACTCCAACACTCACTTCATCTCGACCTGTCATCAATCTCACTTCAATGGCCAGGCCACGATGAGCCAATTTCATCCAGATCCCATAAGAACTAAGCGAAAAGTATATTGTATCTCGCAAGACTCATATGCTGGCAAACAAACAACATAATGCCCAAGACAAGGCGCGAGAGAAGAGAATCTCCGCCCCGCCCAAAGAAAACAGCCCGATTGACATGCAAAAACTGTCGTGCCCGCAAAGTCCGCTGCGATGGAGGCCATCCCATTTGCGGTATCTGTATAGCATACAATGAGACTTGCCAATATGATCGACCACCGCCTATGACGCAGATTCGTGCTATGGCGGACAAGATCGCTCAGCTTGAGCAGACGATCAAAGACCTTCAGAACAAAGATGGAACCAGCACTGCGCCTTTACAAGCTAGCGCGGCAGTTCTAGCAGAGAGCACGAGACTTTCAACGCTTGCAGATCCTCTTCCGACCATTGAGGTTGCGGACGGTCCTCTAGATACCGCCCGTTCTTACTACGACACCACTTCAGCAGTTCACGATCCCGGAGATACGCCATCGCAAGCAACCACGGGTCAAGTCACCGTGGCACACAGCCCTGAAACTCGCCAGCCACTACCTATGGAGACGCCAGAGCTGAGGTTCTGGGAGGATCAAGCCGTCGAGAGCGCAGCAGTTTATCTCAGCATTCCTCAGGATGTTATCCGACGTCTTTTCGCAACGCATTGGACGTGGGTTCACGCGAACTTTATGTTTGTCCCGCGGGCTTTGTTTCTCCGTGACGCCGCAGTCGGTGGGAAATTCTTCTCTCCGTTTCTGTTGAGCGTGTTGTGTTTGCATTCGACGCGTTTTAGGGAACGCCATTTGACGGAGCAATTACTCGCCAGAGCGAAACTCTTGTTCAGCCATGACATACATAATGAAGGGTCTATACCGCTTGTTCAAGCACTGCTGCAGTTTAGTGCTCGCGAAATTGGTAGAGGCTCTGTGTCGCAAGCTTGGCTGTACGGAGGAATGGCATTTCGAGTTGCCATTGATATCGGTCTTTTCTCGCTATCACCTGCAAGGTCTGGGGATATCATATGGACGCAACTCGGTCGGCATCTGGCATGGTCTTGCTTCTTCTGGGATAAAACACTGAGTCTGTATCTCGGGAGAACGCCGTCATTGCCTGAACCACCGAAATGGGACCCTGCTTTGCCCGATGATCCAGAAACCGAGTTATGGCCGCCTTATCCCATCCCCGACGATGAAGCACTCCAGAGCTATCAACCGAGACCGTCGCATTTGTTACTGTGTTTTGCATATACTTGCAAGATGAGCGTCATCATCAATGATATTCTTTTCAGTATTTATGGAAGTAAAAGAACGAAAGATGTCTTGGATTTTGTACAGAATACGAGAGAAAGGCTGCACTCCTGGCGTTCAAGTTTACCACCAGCTTTGCGTGTGGACTATCAAGCTCAGACATGCCCGCCTACACATTTCGTAGCCCAGCAGTAAGTGCAAATTGCCCTGACACTATCACCGATCTAACATATCTCCAGAATGCTATACCATACCACCATAATTCTACTCCATAGGCCGTTCCTAAATAACCCAGCTTGCTGGAAAGCATGCCAAGAAGCCTCTCAATGCGTAGAACACCTTCTCCAGCTTCTCGACAACACCTTTGGCTTCCAACGGTTCACATATATCATGGCTTACTGCACCTACACCGCAGCTACAGTCGTCGTGCAAGACATGAAAAACGGCAGGCCTGATACTGCCGAGCGATTCAAGATGTTTATTAGAGCTTTGAACGCCATTACAGTCAGCTGTCCTGGCATACAGCGTAGCATCAATATTCTGACAAAGGGACTGGGTACGGCTGTCGAGCAAGATCAAGAGATACAGCCAGCCGTTCCTGAACAAGCCCCGCAAATACCGGCTTTCCCCTATACCGACTTTGGATATATCTTTGCTGAAGGAGTGGATGAGACTAGTCATGACACGACTACGAGCTCAAATCCGTTCTTCAGCCTTGATTCTTTTCCTCAGTTGTGGTTTGATGAGTTCTCAGACAGTGTGTTCGATGAAGTGCAGGCTAGAAATTCGCTGTAGATTCTTTGTTTATATTTTGCAGTACAATATTCCAGATAAGGTTTTGGGAATCAGGAGCCAACACCAATTTGAGAACGCGCTAATTGATCAAGAGTTCGGCCAAAATCTATTAGACCCTGCAGAAAAATCAAGACATTCATATACAATAAGATATTCAGATCACCTTTGTCCGACTTCCCCTTCTCTCTAAGAATCTTAGGTTGCTATCTGATGTGATGAAGTACTCGTTTGATATAGTGATAATTGATTACCCTGAAGCTTTTGATGGATCTAGAAAATTATAAAAAGGGGGGGAGAAACCCACAGCAGTGGATACGCCCCTAGATGCCTTTCTGTACTAAGTCGCGAGCTTCGGCCATCTTTTCTGGAGTTTCTTTTCTCCCACTACTGATTTAGTTGAAAATCACGGAAGGTTCCGTATTCATGGACCCTCTTTCCTTTCTGGAGAGACCAACAAGCTCAACCCGGCTTCTGGCCCGTGCATAATCGCGAAGTTTTCGTCTCTCAAGTCATAAGCTAAAGCAGGCTGTTACCTCGAATGCGCCATGATATGAGGTTCGACTTGTGTTCATCTGGAAATGGATGGGCGATAGATTCAGGGCTCGTGCTATTCCTTCGGGCGCTGAGTGCTAACACGAAGACAGGAAATTTAAGCATAGGGATTGGGTTCACGAGAAGCTTAAAATCTTAACAGGAAAGCTCATCGTGAAGATTTAATCTCAATGATACTTTGTCAATCTATTCAAGATGAAAAATGGGGTCTTTTACAACGATGCCCTGAAAACTCTACGCCTGTCAATGCGACATAACGAAGAATTGCTTTCATCCCCTATTCTTTCCGTCATTTTACATAAATATTAGCTACAGAGACGAGTCCAGACGGATCTTGACTAATGGTGTTTTTAGCCTCATTCTTCACGTACAATATTGACTCAGTAGCGTCGGCCCGCTGCGCTCGAGTCATAGGTAGTGTGGGATAGTGGGATATCCAGAATCGCTAGCATCAATCAACGTTCAGCTACCCTATCAACCTTCATTTCTTCAAGCCACTCGGCAGTTACAGTGACATGTGAGAATGTCTGTGGCGTCGGTGCTGTATTCCCAACATCCGCGAAGCTCCGATTTGTGGCTTGCGTCTTTTCGCCTATCACGCGGGCAACTCATAAACGAAAAAGCCACGGGAGGGGGAAAGAAGGTTATCATCAGGCATTCTTCCCCGGGTCTCGAATTGATTCTACCCCAGGAACAGAAGAATGCAACGGTTACAACGGTGTGCTAGAGCAGATGAAATGCTGCGACGGAGATGGTGCGAGGAGGGAAGTGATATTTAATGCGAATTAAAGTTAAGGGATTCTTTATCTCTCATACGTGCTGATGCATGAGCAAGACGCCTTGTCCTTGAGCGGACGGCAACTCGGCTGCGCACCCACATTCCGTGGGCACTGATCACATTGGGAGACGGATCACTCGGTTAACTAGTCCCCCTCAGTCATTCTAGATCTTTGCCTCTGGCGTTTTGTCTCCTATCACCAGCCCTGCTAATTGAACACATGGCATGATGCAATCAGGGATTATGTGCATTAGCCCAGCCAGAAAATATCTTCCGAATGAACAGTCAGGAGAGACGATCAACAGAGTTTGTCCAGCTCATTCCAGGGAAACAGGGGTTCACATCCTGATACGAAATACCGTAAAGGAGGGCTGAAAATAAACCGCCCTAACGATTTACCCCGGCTTTTCAACCTTACCCCTTACCGGCAAGGAAAGCGAAAAATGCCTAGACCAGATGCCGAAGTCAAAACTTTAAATGCGTGCACATCTTTCCCCCTCATTTCTCCCCGTGAGAACCACGAGTCAAGACCGTACAAAACAGGATTAGTTCTGCGCTGCTTGTTTGACCAAGCTCGTTAGTTCGAAACCGATGTACCCAACCGTTGACGCCTCCCCATGGGTTGACTGCCACTTGCGGAGAACCCGTCACTCACTTGGCAGGATAGCCTGAGTACTGGTGTCGTCTCGCAGACCAACGAGCCAATCTCTTACCGCGGAGCGCACTGTATCCGACGCCATGGAATCAAGGGTATCCCTCTCTAATTTACAATGGTCAAAAACTAATCGACCTCTTGCCTTTATCGAAGGGGGTTATCGGGAACTTATGATATGACAGCGGTGCAGCTGAGATCCAACTAACTGGAAGGGAGGGTGATCATCGAGGCCAAGATCTTCATTTAACGCCATCAATGTCACATTGCTTTTTCCTTCTCTTTTTCCTTCTATTTTCTCCGACTTTCATTACTCGTTTTTCTTACCATCCATACCACCCTTTCGACGTTACTTTGATCGACAATGGCGGATGCAGCGGTGCCGGTGTTTTTCGAGCTCAGCTGGTCTATTTTGATGACCATCTGCATGGGAAATGTCCTGCTGGGATGTCTCGTCTGCGGTATCACCAACTGGACGCTCCTTGCCGCTGTGCCCATGTTGTCGTCAGCGGCGGGAGCTGTCGCCAATGGATTGTGCTACTATGTGTATTACCAGAAGCATCCTGCTATGATGCTTGCGATCGCTTCGGTGTTTGCTGATATTTTCTGGCTGGTATGATTGATGCGTTACTCAATTGGAGGTGCCGAGCTGACGGTCACTAGCTGCAAGAAGCCGGTCTTCTTTTCTACAGTTACATCATCCTGAAACGAGTCCTTCGAGGAACGCGATGGAGGGTCTTCATGTCGCTTTTCTGGTCAGGCATCGCCGGCATTTGTGTCGTTCGCGTCGTCATCATCACCTTCCGAGTCCGATCAATCCTCGCCGGCAATGAGGATCTCTTGGCTACCATTAACCATATCCACATCGCCTACTTCGGTCTCATCGCGTCGCTCGAATGTCTCAGCGCATACTTCCTCATCGTCCTTTTCACATCGGCCAAGACTTCATCTGCCGAGATTGCGCGCAATGGTGGTCTTTTCCAATACTTGGCTCGAAGCACAGAAATGAGAGTCGCTCTTCTGGCTCTGCAGGGCACACTTCGCGCAGTGACGCATTCCTTCAAGACGGCTGGTCAGACGGCGGAGAACATTGCTACCCAGCTGGACCGATTCTTCTACGCCGTCTTCTGTCTGTACTCCATGGTGTTATAGTAAGTCCTCCTGCATTTATCTATTTTGTTAGCCATTGACCTAACTTCTGCAGCATCGATCTTCTCTCTTCCAAACTCAAGTTCAACGGTACCCAGGATTACCCCTCCTCTCGCGATCGCTATGTCCATCAGAGCAGCCAACCTGGTCGCTTCACCTCAACCCAGAAGGATGACTTTGCCCAAAATAGAACAGAGCATGTCGTCGGTGTTGATGGCGGCACACGCACTCACAAGACACGAAATGATTCTACAGATCATATCATTGAGGGCGGTTCCTCACAAGGCGATGGGTCAATTAACCTGGAGGACATGGACCTCAAGGGTAATGTTATCAAGAAGACAGTCGAGTTCAGAGTTGTGTAGATTATTTCTCATTTTCGTTGGGCGTGTTGAAGATACCAGATGTAATGTTTAGTTCATTTTCAATCTCACTTTGTAGTAGTTAGATAGCGTATCCCAAGATTAATGATTGTTGATGACAAGAAGGATTTACCCCACAAAGTGATCGGCTCGGTTCGTGAGATCGGTTGATATCTTCCGAACCGAATGATAACTGACATGACAGTTCAGAGTCAGAAACACGATGATCCGGCAGAATGGTGCAAGACCCCTTATTCGTATCCACTGATCAGCACGCCCGTCTCGTGGCATCTTAGGGCCAAGCCATTTCCCTATTCGGGTTTTGGCAGAAGCTGAAAAGCCGGAGATTGTAGAGATCGTCAGCACTGCAGATCTAGAGAGCCTCGCCTGAGCTGTGATTTTGAAGGGTAATGGCCCAGCTGAGAGTATGCTGACAAGATAAATATGGCATCGATTTAAAAGCTGTGACTGGACCTGGCGCATTGGAAGACAGCAACGGCGGTCCATGGATTATTACGTATATAGTCTAAGCTATTCATCGATACTTAGCATATTTACATATGGCCCTAAAAGACTGCAATTATCTGACAAAAGCCTTAATATCAGACTTTTGAACTATACTTTCCTCGAACTCGTCTGCAAAGTTCCCCTCCTCCTGTCTTGACATGCCACTGGCCATCAGGGCAGGCAACCACTACCGTACTTCTTGACAGCCTAACCCGCCTCATTTGATGCACTAATTCCTTCCTCGCATTGTCTAAATACGCGCTTTTGAGCTTATACGACATCACACTAGCCGCCGGGGCAACGCCATCCATATCATACTTGATTGTATCGTCATAAATCTGCTTCACCGTCTACCAAGCCCAATTTCGAGGACTACCACTCCTAACCAGTGTATGTATTGGGTTTTGCTGAAGCTTGCGTTTGGCAGGCCTTGACGATCTGAATGGTGGTAGACTTCATCCTCTGTATCGATGGCGTGAGGGGCAAGACGTGCGATATCTGCAATGGGACTTGAGAACTCAAAGTCTTTCAGGTTAGGGTCCTCAAAGTCACATCCTTTGACATTTTAGTGAAGGGAGGCTTTTACAGCATGACCTTCAATGTTCCTGTAAAGCCATCCGCCTGAAGGCTCCGATTGCGCGAGCAAGTGTCTCGCTGTGTGGAAGCGCTACTTGAGTTACGCTTTGAAACATGATCTCTCTTCAATTGACAAGATGTAATCGTTGAGGCTTCCTAGCTTGTGTGGAGCAGCTGGTCTAACATAGAGCCCTTTTATCGATCGAGTGACGTTAGCGATGCCATTGCCCCCCCTCAGTCATGATGTTTGCTTCCAAGGGAGGTCTTTCATATGCCCCAGGAGTTTCGGGTGTCGATTTTTTCTTCTGTACGATGCCTTCATAATATGAGGCTCTATACATCTCGATTAGAGCTCAACTATCGTTGCCAAGTTTGCTATCTACCTTTCATCCGTTCGGCGTCCTTAGACATAGTATCAGGATTGGCGGTGATGGTGTTACTAAATAAGGGGTTTTTAGAGGTTCTGTGTCATCCGCACCGCTATGGTAATGAATTCCAAAGGAGTTCCTGAGTTGATCAAATTTGAACTGTGAAAGTAAAAACAAAAACTGCTCTTGTTACTAAACCTTTCCAAAAACGTTGCGTCCAGCGTCAAGGCATTAACATCAGCAATTAATTTAGGTATCGCTTATCAAGTATGTCGGGAACAGCTTCTAGTAGTGTGATATTGACATTGTAACCGCCGTTGCCCCGAAAAGGGCTTACAGCGGCTTTAAGATAGTAGATTCATACCGTAAAAGCACTGTTATTTGTGTTCTCCAGGGTAACTTTGGATGCTACGGATTGTGCTTATACCCCATGCCGCTTAGTAATAGTTGTCTGAACCAAACCTCCGAGCCAGATTCGAAGCCACTCATCAAACTAGACCAATTTGAGAAATCGCCTTGGGGCCACCTCATAAAGCAGGCCATCGGAAGACTTCCGATTTCCGAATTACTCATCTGGAGTCGAATGCGCTAAATTCCGGGGTAACAGGTGGATCCTGCAGGTGATCTGATCTGGTAGTATGGGGTAAAGAGATCGAATAGAGTCCAGCCCTTTTTTCCCCAAACTTCGACGTCTTCGACGCGACTATTTTTCATGCTTCACACCTGAGCGCCTTTTTTTTTTATCGCCGTACAAGTAGACATTGAACAACGCCATATCATACAGCTTGAGAGGCAGCATAATCATGAGCCCGCCTAGCACTCAGCCAGAATTCTCATGCGAGACGTGCAGTCTCCCATTTCAGCGCAAGGAGCATTACCAGAGACACCTACGCACTCATACAAAAGAGAAGCCGTTCACATGCTCCGAATGTGGACAAAGCTTTGGTCGCGTGTAAGTAAGCCCTGCCGACTTGGTTGCGACCTACCTACCTATGCCGCCTGGGAGCTGCACCAATGCTGACCGCTGTAGCGACTCTCTTGCTCGTCATCATACAACCCTACATCTGAGTACGGACCGTCAAGACAGCCGTGATCGCCCAAATGATCGCCGTCGAGTATCGCAAGCTTGCAAGCCGTGCAGCACATCAAAGGTTAGATGCGATGGCGAGCACCCATGTCAAAGATGTCGGCAACAAGACAATGATTGCTACTACGAGCCTCATGCGAAGCGAAAAATGTCAGAGGCTAGTTCTGACAGGCCAATCAGCAAGCGGAACCGAGAAAAAGCCCCGGTCAATGTTGAGGCCATGGAAAGCATCAATGTCAACGTGAATAGCAGGAACTCGCCGCTCTCACCGCCCGCGACCGTTCAGGATAACGGCTCTAACAAGACCAGCTATGCTGAAAACTACATGTCGCCGGCTCATGATCCATTCATCGAGCTATCCAAGCCCGACGACCTCAATGCCAATATTCAAGCAATCGATCCCCAGCTTGATGCACAGCATAGCTCATCTATCGGATATCAAAGCCATCAGCACGGCCCCAGTGACATCCTCTTTGATACTGACGACATATTGGCAAAATTCAACTCTGCAAATACAATTCCGGCACCATTACCCTCTTTGTTATTCAGTGATGCCTTCGACACTAACGGATGGCTCAACTACGGCGCCGATCAATCATTTGCGCCCCTCTTTCTCCAGAACGATGCATCTCTCGACGCCATCAACGAACTCTGGTTCGACCACGCAGGGTTCAAAGCACCTCAGCAACCTATCGTCTCACAGCTTACACCAGCCTCTTCGATGGTCGATCAATCAGCCGTGGCAGAGTTATACAGCCGCAGCCACTCCCCAGCTATTGATAGGGATGCGGTTGAGCCTAGAGAATATGTTGCCGTCTCAATCGAGTTAGACGCTCAGCTTAACTTCCCTGACCTCTCACACCTGACGGCCGAAGACGTTGATCATGAGAATTTGGCACATGTAGATGATATCCCCGAGGAAGTGTCCAAGAATGTAGCCGACGCAGCAGCAGAGATACAGAACGGCGGTAACTTCCCGCATTTTAGGAATCTGGCTATTCCGCCAACGCCAGTGCTAAATGCTTGGGTCCAGCTGTACTTTGAGTACTTCCACCCAGTTATGCCTATTCTGCACAAGTCGACCTTCTCCTCGTCTAAACGTCATTGGCTTCTTATCTTTACAGTGGCCGCAATCGGTGCGCACTTTTCAAGCATCAAAGATGCCCAGGCATGCTCGAGGGCAATGCATGAGACTATTCGACGACAATGCTCAACCATGGTAAGTTCTAGATGACGCAGAATGAAGGACCCGAGGCTCATTGAAAAAACAGTGTGAACGTCAAAACTCCAACGGAAGAGAGCTTTGGATGTCGCAGACTATTCTCCTGAACCACATTGGCCTGCTCTATGGCGGTGAGCGGAGGTCTCTCGAAATTGGCGAATTCCTGCAAGCATTGCCCGTAACACTCGGAAGACGAAAAAGGCTTTTTACAAACATGTTTCCCGTAGACAAGTTTGCTCAGCTGCAGTTACCGCATGCTCAGAAATGGCAAATCTGGCTGTTAGACGAAGAGCGGCGACGGGCAGGCTTTGCTATCTGGGTGAGTCTAATGAACGAGATATCTCGCTAGTCCATACTGAGTCTTGAACCATCTAGCTCTTGGATTCTGCATTCAGCGCGCACTTTGACCTGACGAGTCTTATGAGGCTGTCCGAACTGCAGATATCCCTGCCTCAGCCGGATGATCGTTGGGGTGCATCAACGGCCCAGTGCTGGGCCAACTTTCCTGCAGTTGGTAAGCTGAAACCTATCATAATCTTTCTCCGAGTTACTGACATAAGGAGAAAACTCTGGCTCTGGTGGACTTCCGACGATGGAGCGTGTCATCTCCGAAGATAGCTGGCGATTCGTATGGTCCAAAACCAACACCTTAGGCAAGCAGGTTATGCTGCAGCATCTCACCAACGTCATCAAGGATAAAAGTGCAGACCAGCCTGGCACCCCGGGCTTCTCATACCACGACAAATTACTAGCCTCGAATGTCTTGACTGATTTTCTGAATCTGATCGAGACCGACCAGATGGAGCAATCAATTGATGAAGCCAAGGCATCGACAACACACAAGATCATGGCGCTAACGGCTTTGATGACACACAATACTCCGGTCCAGAGCCTCCTTCCAACGACTATTCGATGCATATACGGCAAACTCGACAATAAAGACTGGGCGGCGATCAGCGATCGCTGGAGAGGAGCGTCCGGGCAAGGAAGGCTTGGATGCTTCTACGCATCGCGCATCCTCCACGTAGTACGGTCAAGCCGGTCATCGCACTTTGGTACACCAGTCTCGCTTCTCCAGGCTGTGTTGGTTCTGTGGCTTTACTCAGCGCTTGCTGAACGTTACCGTGATGGGTTTTTGTTCTCGCGCACGGCTCCAGCTGTGGTGCTTGGCCCGAAGCCCCTGGACCAGATGGAGACTAACTCTTGGATCGAGATGGGGTGGAGCCGAGTCAAGTTACCGGGAATCGGCAATCTGCTTTGTGCAGAGGGAAGAACTAAGCTGTTGGACGATGCGGTGGTGCTTATGAGATCGCTAAAAGGTTGGGGGATTAGTAATGCATATGCTCAGATCTTGCTGCGGCTGCGAGCGAGTGAGACGGCTAGTATGGCCCATGGATGATTTCAGGGTGGCTTGAAAAGCTCACAAGCTACAAGCCTTATTGTGAGCATTTACGGAGGGGCTTATATATATTCTACATGGCTACAGTAAATTCTACTCATCTGTAGCTTAGAAAACCTATTATGCGACTTGATCATCATTCTAATAACGCCATGTAGCTTGCAACGTGCCATTGGATAGTGTCAGGGCCGTCGTGGCTGTTTCACGGGTGTCCATACTGCTGCACGCTCTGGTGATCCATTATCTGCATCCCTATCAAGTGAGCTATCCTTGCAGTCACTAGAGAGAACAAGAATGTCCATTTAAAAGACAAGTTGTCAGTTGAACAGCTGTCTCATGACATGCCTGTCTTCCCGGCTCCGTCGGCTCCACAATCGATTGAACTCGTTCCATTTCCGTAATTCCGACGGACTTGATGGGATCTACCTTGACATTTAATAGCTCATCGACATATTAAACCTTAATATTTGCTTAAATGAGTTGATCGCCGACCCGATCGTGACTCTCATTCGCAAACCTACCTCTTGCACCGCTTGACCAATCTTGACCAATATGGCGCCTACCGTTCTTGGAATCGTTGCATCGACTCGCACTCAAAGAGTCCTACTCACATTGGAAGAACTAGGCATTGAGTATGACTTCAAAGTCGTAGATCTCTCAAAGGGACAACACCACGTGAGTCAGAGCACGAGCAGCATTGAGGCTAGCAGCTTACACATACACAGGATCCTGAATATGTCAGAGATCATCATCCCTTCGCCAAGGTTCCAGTGTTCCAAGACGATGGAGTCGAGATTTTCGAGTCTAGAGCCATTGCTCGATACCTCGCCGTGAAGCACAAGTCGCACCTTGCTCCGCCTAGCGATGGTCCGGAAGCTTTGGCAGTATTCGAGCAAGCTGCTAGTGTGGAATATGCCTATTTTGAGCCGGCTGTCTCTGCTCTAGGATTCGAGCTAATTTTTAAGAAGTAAGATATTCAAAACATATTCGAAGTCTTCTGAACGGGGAACATTCTGATTGACCTATGGCTAACTAGGCTGTTTAAACTCGGAGACACCGATCAAGCGATAGTTGACCAACAGAAGACCGTGCTCAACACGACGCTGAACTACTATGAAAAGACACTCGAGGCTCAAGAGTATCTGACCGGAAAGGTTCGTGATTTGCAAAGCACGCGTAACACCCGTCAATTATTGACCCATTGATAGGACTACAGCCTCGTTGACCTCTTTCATGTCCCCTGGTTAGGATTTATTAGGAACCGATTGCAACTTGGAGAGTTGATCGACTCTAGGAAGAACGTGGCGGCATGGGCTGAGCGCATTAGCCAGCGTGACGCATCAAAGGCGGTTTCGGCCAAGGCAGCCCAGCATTAGTTAACTTTAGAAGGTTTTCATGTGAGAATACAATAGACAAGACAGATTACAGTGTGCAGAAATTTGAGATGATCATGCCGATGCGGTCGTGAAGATAAAAGCCTGAAGGCATTAGGTTAAAGAGCAGGCCTATAGTCTGCCCTACGTTAAATATGTAGCTGATTGCTGCCAATAAGGTTAAACCTTAGGTGGCTAACACATATGATAGGGTGTCCTGCGTCAAGAAAGTCTGCTCATGGCATGAGACTATAGAGTGCAATATAATGCTAGTCTTTTGAAGTTCTTTATTACTGCCAGCCTCCTAAATAATCATACGAAACAATGGATTGTGGTATGTAAAGGAAATGGATTCAAGGCTGGATCACTATCGCTCTCAAATCTAATTTCTATTCACCCTCGCTTGCCTGCAAACGATACGCTAGCAGGGCCACCACACCAGAGCCTCAGAGTCCAACGCAACCCTTGCTCAATCATTCCTCGGCAGGTCAATAATCTGAACTTTCTCTACCAAAGGGCCCAGCTCTGCCACGACAGTGAGGTGGACTGGATCTTTGAGGGCGTAGTAGTCCCTGTCTTCAGGGCTGTCGAATTGGATGACGAATGCATGAGTGATACCTTGCTATTGTTACTATCAGCGATCTTGGTCGCGGTTGGACATGGTCAGCAGAAGAGGGGAGACACCACCGATCGAGAGTAATATGAACTGTCTTACCTGTAGGCCTTCTGGCGCGCTATCAGCGCCACCTTGGATGGATTGAATGTAAGGCTGTTTGGACTCAGGGTGCAAGCACTTTTCCCTCATCTCTTGGATCTTGGCGGACACCTAAAGATAAGGTCAATAGTTGCCCTGAAAGACGCGGGAATTGAAAAGTGACCTTCTCGATGGCATCGCTGCCGGTGTCCGGCTTGAACTGAAACTGGACGACACGGTTGATACCCATTTTACAGGTGGCGATGTATAGCACGAAGGTACTTGTGAAAGGGATTGTGTGGGTGCCTTGATACAATGATTGCCAAGTAGGTTGGCGGTCAGTTCTGTTGTGAACTATTGAATTTAAGTAGCGCGTGAATGATGCTCGGAAAGATGGTTGAATTTCCGATTCCCCCTTTCCCCGCAAGTTGTTGTCGCTTTCAACGTGGAGCCGACAGATCGTGGGGAAATCGTTGTCCGCTAAAGTGTACCCCAGATTATCAACCCTACAGATGAAACCTTTTGATCTCGTGACCTCTAAGTATTGATGGCTGGAAAAGTTGCCAATTGTCTGGCGTTTCTATTATAAGCCTTGTGCTTCTAGAGATACTATAGATAATAAACATGTGGAAATTTGAGTGATTGTCGATTTTGAAATGGTAACAACCGATATCTATGTAATTTACATGCACTACAACGATTCAGGGAGTCTATAAACAGTTTCAAATGACCCAAGGTTGGTGTCTAACTTCCAAGCTTTATTGAGTCTAATTAGCATAGCCTTATATTGCACTCTTCCAACCAACTCGTTTAGCATGCCCCAAGCCGTAGTGGGGTATCCGAAGTGGTACCCGCGCGCCAGTCCTCTGCAATCACGAAACTATTTATGATAATACACCTCCCTTTATCCTGCTCAGCAATTCATCACGACAAGTTGTTCCGAGTCAATATCAGCAGTACACACAAAATGGATTCCGCAAGCACAGAAAAGGCAGAAGTGTCGAGAGTGGAGAATACTAGCCGAGCCCCAAGCACCCCAACAGGTCAAGAACTGCGAGACCATCCAAAGGTGAGCTGCCCCTTTTACTCCCTGTCCGACTACTAATAATCACCTACAGACATGGAATCGGAGCCTCAAGCTGATGGTCCTGGCCAACCTTTGCTTCATGGTGTTTTGCGGTAACTTCTATTCGGTACTTTCTCCTCGATTCGCCATTCCAGACAAGCTTGACTAACCTTGGTGATTCAACAGGCCGGTATTTCTGCTGGGTTGACCCCTCTCGTATACGACTTTCACAGCAACTATGACAAGGCCGGTGATATCGTCGCGTACTCTGTGCTATGCATTGGCCTGGGCTCATTCATATGGATTCCGACCGCTGTGGTGATTGGGAAACGACCCGTCCTGCTAGCATCTCAGATAATGTTCATGGCTGGATGTATTTGGTGCTCGCAAGCAGAGTCAATGAACAGCCTTCTCGGGGCGCGAATCCTTGGTGCCTTCGGTGCTGGAGCAGTCCAAGCTGTTGGTCCTGCTGTCGTAGGAGGTAAGAAATCGCCCCCTTGATCTCAATGCCAGTCAACTTCTGACGCCTCTTATAACAGAAATATTCTTGGAGAAGAACTACTCTAAAGCAATGGGCTTGTACGCAGTGAGCCTCTGTATCGGAGCTCAGGGCGGACCTCTTATCGCAGGCCACCTGATCGAAGCCAAAGGATGGAGTTGGTTTTTTATCCTCCTCGCTATTCTTAGCGGTTTCAACTTTCTTACGCTGGCTTTCTTCTGCCCAGAGACTGCTTTCAATGTCGAGATTGAGGCGGGCGCTACTAGTGCTGATGTCGACGCCGATATTCTTGACCAGACCACCGGGTTTGGTCGCACCCAGAGCTCGCTCACAACATGGAAACAGAACTCTTTTTATTTGAGACACCCGCACGTGAGAGGTGGTGGCTTGAGGCAATGGTTTCTTTCGTTTTTGCTGCAGATCGAATTCATGTTCGATCCCATCGTGATTCTCTCTGCGGGTATGTGGGGAATTGTGTTAGCTTGGTAAGTCTCACAGTCTCTTTGCAGCAAAATCCATTTCTAACTCTGTACAGGGTCGCAACTATCTCAGTCATCTCCAACCAACTGTTCGCGATGCCCCCCTTCCTCTGGGGTCCTGCTGAACTGGGCAATTGGGCATGCACGAGTCTAGTCGGTGTAGCCATTGCCTTTCCCATTGCTGGACCCTTGACCGACACCGTCTCCTCGTTTATCGGCCGCCGAAAGGGCAGACATATGCCTGAATACCGACTCATCACTCTGGTGGTCCCATTCCTGTTCTCTTCATCAGGTTTGTTGCTGTTTGGCTATACATACACAAAGGGGTCTTATGTAGGGCCAGCAGTTGGTTACGCCATGCAAGCTGCTAGCCTTATGCTCATCCCCACCTCTGTTCTGTCCTACGGTATCGATAGCTACCCTTACGATGCGGCTGAGGTAACTGCTTTGATGAATGCCGTCACCCATATCATTCCTTTCGGGCTGACGAAGACGGCTTCCAATTGGCTTGCCAGGGTCGGTGTGGAGAAGATGTTTCTGCAAATGGCGATCATTCAGTGGGCATTGCTAGCTGGCTTTACCATTGTGCTGCTGGTATTCGGACCGTGGATTCGTGTCAAGGCCGCTTATGTTCACCATCATTATGGCGCCAAGAGATTTCTGTAGTGTGGATGGGAGTGGACCTGAGCATCAGGGTAAACATGTCTAATGGAATGGTCCTCTTTAGCTCACTCTGAGCTTTCAAATAGTCCATAGCTCAAGTTTGAATGGCCATTATCTTAACCTTTGCAATTGTCTTCTTGAATATCTGAGATGAACACCGCTACCTCAGCTTAATTCGGCTATCAGAAAGGATTAAGCTACAAAGTCAAACCCGTGTTCACTTTATGTACCTCCTGCTCAAGATCCTAAACACACGTCGGCAAAATCACCACGCATCTTATAAGAAATTCCTAAGCAAACGTTCATACTTTCTGTCTTACCAAACGGTGCGACTTCTCTCATCACTCTGTAGGCGCTTAAGTATTACGAAGATGGGCGATGCTCATGGGAACTGCGATTTCGGGTAGTCAAGATCACTCTCTCCTTGGGCACTGTAGTAATATTGGCAAGAGGAGATAAACAGGGGCTTTATCTGCAGTCAATGACCCGGAGTATGTAGCAAAGCATTACATACTCTATTCTCACTGTTATTTGGTTTCTGTTTTGCCAAGGAAGAAGAGATATAGAACATCAGATATTGGTTTCAGATTGAAGAAAATTGAATAGCATGGATTGACCCGCCTAACACGATCTAAGCCAGAGGGTCCAGCAGAGGAACCACTAGATGACTGTCAGAGTCGGCCCCAATATGAATGGTATGACGACCCTTGTTCGCATGAGCAGCTCCGTACAAGAAGTCAAACTCCATGAAGCTCATATAGTGACCAGAAACCTTCAATGTCAAGTACTCTCCCTCCTCAAAGATGATACCAGTCGGCCAGATGGGAACCTCGAGCTTGGCAACAGTGCCGGCAGGAATAGCCTTTCGACTCGTGTTGGTGTACTCAGGCCAGTCACCAGTGAATCTCCCAGGCTTAGGTGTCACCTTTGTGACAGCATGACTACCTCGTAGGGAACCTGTAGGACCCAGGTATTTCAGGAAGCATGTGTCTGCAGCTTCTGTATGCCTGTCGACAGGAGGAATAAGGTCCTTTAAAGGAACGTTCATGTTGACTAACTGAGTTCCTGAAGCATCCTGTTTGCCCAGTTGAGCGAAAACATCAATCTCATCATCGCCGTCGTTGGAGATGCTGACGTTGAGCCACGAGTAGCCAACGAGCCATGTCTTCTTGGTAAATTTGTACCTGAAGAGTACTTCCTCGCCGCCTTCAAGAGGGTGCTTAGGAAGGTATGCTGCATCATACGACACAGTGCTTGGATCCTTTCGCGAGGCTGCTTCAAGCTGCTCGCCTGGACCGAGGTAAAGCTTTGTGTGCTTTGTGTTAGGGATGGGATATGATTCGAGGGGAATATTGCTGATGTTGGGCTGGTTCGGGTCAGAACTTAAATCTAGATTTGGATAAAGACAGAAAGCAGCTTACTAGATTGAACCCGACAAGAGATCCTCGTACTTTCTGGGTGCTTGGCCAATCGTTCTGAATGCCTTTGACGAAATAGTCGTAGAACTTGTTCAGATCGTCAACGCTGTCAGGATGATACAAGTCGGACCATTCCTGTTTAGCATGAATGCGGAGCCTATAGAACCATCAGTATTCGGTTCCCAAGGCCAAGTTGAAACTCACCATTTATCCTTGGAAGAGATATCATGATAACCACGGATAGAGCCAGTAGTATGAAGAGCCGTCGAGAAGCTAGCTAAAACATAAGTAGGGACCTGGATTTTCTCGAGCTTCACATTCTTGTCCTCCCAGTAGTCATTGAACAAGGGATATTTCTCCAACATCGAGATGGGAGCCTCAGCAGCATTGCGACCAACCATCAGATCCTGTAGGAGCTTCCACATCGCACTGTAGGGATACGGCACGCCACCACGGGCAAGAGTGTCGCGATAAAAGTCCGCATTGGCTTCCCACGGAGCAATAGCGGCCAGTGAAGGAGGCTGCTGAGAAGCAATCTGCCACTGAACCATGGCGAGCCAACTGTTGCCGCCCAGGGCGACTTTACCTGTGCACCACTCAAGCTTGGCAACGTGTTCGATGGCATCATACCCGTCTTGGCCATCTTGGTTGCCGACCCATCTGATCATGTTAGCTACATCTGTAGTATCCTGCTAAGGAATGTTTATGAACTTACGGAATAATTCCTTCAGAGTCCCACGAGCCTCGCAAGTCCACATTAACGATTGCATATCCCCTAGCTGGCCAGACAGCAGGGTCCAATCCTTCGAACTTCTCATAACCGCTGACCTGATCTTCAGCCACACCGAACCGACCAGGAATCATTCCAAGTCCATGAGGGCCTAAAGGTTGTCAGAAGATTCAACACTTTATGTGCATCAGGGCTAACCATTTCCAGTCTTGCCATAAGGACTCCAGATGAGAACGGCTGGAACCTTTTCGTCAGTCTTGGGTCGAAAGACATCAGCGTACAGCTTGATGCCGTCGCGCATGGGAAGAACAATATCCTTCTCGAAGATAGTGTCGACTTCAAACGCCCTGTTTGCCGGGGTCCTCTTGTGGCCTTTAGGCAAGACTGTTACCGAAGGGTTAAGGGGGTCATAAGGACCAGCTTCTTTGGCCCCCGGGGCGATGACTGGGGTCACATCAACATCGAAGCCATTGATCCTGAGCGACATGATACCGGTGTTTGAGTAATACAATGATGGTCTTTCTGAGAATAAGCTGCTGTATCAACCTTCGTCGTATGAATAACTACCTGACTTATAGAGCTGCAGCTGATCTGCCACTATCGCCTCTATTCTGTTAAGTCCGTTAAACTGGATCATTCTGCATCCACAAGCGTGGGGCCGCTAGGCGGGTGCCAGGATGAAGAACCGGCTCGGGACCACAATCCCCTCAATGGGCAAACGACTTTGCCCAATGAGGCCGCCAATTTCATCTCTGAGAAAGTTCCCGAACAAATCAAATCGATGCGGATGTTAAAGTCCCAGTTGGGATGAAGATTACCGTGCTTGTTAGAAGCTATATTCACCCCCGGTATTTCACGTTGTTGTGGGGTACACATGGTGCTTAAGTGCGCATTCTTTGATGATCGCTTCTTATCAAGACCTGGGCCCATGGAGAGGTTTATTGAGTTCATGGGGCAATGAACCGATTGCGAACCGTGACACAGAAGACGACTTGATGATTCATGATGGAACGACTCTGCTTCCCGTGTGCAATACGAAAAAAGTCACTTGTCTACTTTCTCAATAGAATACTGTCTAAATTGTGATCTGACTGTGTTGCATGAAGTTTAGTCTACGGCAGATGCTAGTCCTCTCACTAAGGTTGGACTACTTTCTAAGAACTGCATTGATTCCATACTTCAACTTCTCCTCATGTCCGCTGTCAACCCTTGTGCCTCGCCAACCAATAAACCCGTCAGGCCGCACCAGGATCGCCTCGCCTGGCTTCAGACGGCATTTCTTCTCAACATTCCCCTTTATGTCTCTATACGGAGATGATGTCGCGTTCAAGGTATAGACATCAATCTCGATTGGAGCTTTACTCGCGGCTGCAGCCCATGGGGAGTAAGGATCTATTGTGACGAGAACAAAGTTCGTCTTTACCAAGTCAATAGTTGAGATTGGCTTGTCAGATGAAACGACATCGTCGAGATAGGAATGTGGGAATCGAGATCCAGGAACGGCTGAAGGGAAAGCCGGATCATCGTAGAGCTCCTTGGGAGTTGAGTACTTCTCCTCTGGGACAAAGGCTCCTCCGCGAGGATACCTGAAGCCCAGCTCGATAGACTCATCCGGGGCTTCTGAAGCTGGTGGCTGCTGCATAACGATCCTATTCTGGAATCGGTTGTATGCCTGAGTAACGGTAAACTCGTCAATAGGTTGTCGCTCAATGTTGTACGTTGCGAGTAATGAGTGCGAGGCCTTCCCGGATAAGACATATGCCAACTTCCACGCAAGGTTATGAGCATCCTATCACAGTATACGTTAGCAATATATGGTGAAAATGGGCGGGCCAACCAACAGCTATTCCAGTGTTTCCTCCCAAGCCTCCAGTGGGTGGCATAGTATGGGCGGCATCTCCAGCAAGGAAGACACGACCGCCTTTGCTCTCGAAGCGCCCAGCGGTGTATGCCGCCATAGTCCAGTAGTTCATGGATACGATTTGGGGATCTACCTGATCAGGAGTCAAGCCGGACAGTTGGTAAAAGTACTGTTTGGCTTCCTCCGTTGTCACGGTTCCGGGCTCGAAGCTGGTCTTGGATCCGACATTATTCACCATGATAATGCCTTGCTTTCCTTCGTTCTCCAGTCGAAAACCTCCTCCGATGTCCTTGTTTGCCACATAGACAACTCCATGAACCATTCTCTTACCGATGAAAGGGCTCAGGTCTGATTTGAAGCTGACTCCAAGACTGTTTCGAAGAACACCTGGGCCATCCCAGCTGATACCCTCATTTTGGCGGGTGGGACTTCGGTTGCCATCGCATGCAACCACATATTGTGTCTTGTACTTCTTGATATCGCCAGTGTTAAGATTCTTGACGACGACGACAACATGATCATCGTGTTCCTCATATAGAAGGACCTGATGGCCATGGCGCTGTTCGCTATTGAACCTCTCGGCATTCTGGCCCAAGATAGGTTCAAACATCCTCTGCGATATCCACACCCAGTTGGAAGGAGTAAAGGTCTTCACATGTTCAGGATCATGCTCTTGAAGATGTTTGATAACTTTGCCGCCCACTAGCTTTTCGACGATAAGCATACCGGCATTGAGATCAAACTCTTTACCGCTCTGCTCCAGAGTAAATTCTTCCAGACCTAATTGCCGTAGAATCTCGCTCGTTCGAAAGTTGATGCCTGCTGCCCGTGGGTGAGCTCCAGCTTTGGAGTGACGATCAAACGAGACCGATTTGATACTGAAATCCAGGGTCAGCCTGTTGGTCTATGGGCAGTCAAATGTTTGAGCTTACCCATGATACCCGAGGAGAAGACCAAGAGTCTTTCCAACCATGCTGGAACCAATTATTATGACAGGCCATTCTTCCCCCTCTAACGGAATGTTGGAATGATCAAAGGGTGTGAACTTATCCTTGGCCAAATTGGCCGACGACAAAGTCTCATCAAGTTGCTGTGCGGTGACTGTCATTGTGATCGATGATCTCTTTTACCAAGCTCTCAAATGTTTCTACGTAGCGCCGATTATGATGGGACTGATGATGACACTTATTCCATCAATACACGTGGTAAATATAAATTTCCAGGCTCAGAATCACTGACCTTCTCTGTAACTGCAGAGCCATACTTCGCTTCGCCTCCCAAGAAGCTTCCCTGCATGCCCCGGCGATCCGGTGGGGTCGGCCCCGAAGTGACCCTGATCCGGCGCCCACTCGGCATTTGTAAGCAGAGGGCTACTGTTGATTTATTCGAAGCGAGAACAGTGCGTTGATCTCGGCTTCGGGTTTTCTATCCAGTGATGCATACCGTGAAATGAATGACTTTATCATACTGAGTCGCGGTAGAGGATGGCACCGTGAACCAGTATCAATAATCAGATTATCCATATCATGACATGTTGAGCGTGCGAGCTACAAGAGGTAGTGACCGTCATTCATACTACTGTTTAATTATGAGCGGAAGTAATAAATACCTGGATGAACTACGAATATCACCAGATCGTGTATCATAACATGCACAGAACAAGTAGCTTTCTACTTATGAGGAAGATATTAGTGACATAGCTTACTACGGATCTTTTTCCTATCAATATAGATACTATTACTAACTAAATCTAGCGATCAGGCTGCTGCTGCAAGAGCCTTTTGCGCATCGTCCAGCACAAAGTTATTCCACAGATACGGGAAGATGTTGGGAGGGAGTTCCGCATCGGGGACAAACTTCCGAAGATCCTCCATCATCTCGCCTCGCCTCTCATCATTAATCTTTGACATGAACATTACAGTCACGGATCTTGGATAGCGGAGCTTATTGTAAAGTTCCAGTCGCTTAGGTACATCGTCCACGGTCGTGTCGGCAGGGAACAAGACTCCAAGAGCTGCGGCATCTTCGAATGATTGCGCTCCGCCTTGTCCTTGATCTAAGATACTGTTAGTCGGTCTATGTCATTGAAACACAGTGATTGTGACTTACGTGGGAGCATGGGATGAGCTGCGTCACCGAGCAGCACAGTTCTACCCTTCCAGAACTTAGTAGGGGGATCTCTGGTAGCCAAGCTCCACAGTTTCAGGTCTTCGCCAATCCTGCACATCTCGATAAGCTCAGGTCCAAATTCCTTGTAGACATCAAGCAATTCCTCCACTCTTCCGCCCGCCAGCCACGAGGATTCAGAGTCGAGACCAGCATCATCAGATGGATGCATGGCGACGATGTTGAGCAGTTTGCCATTTCGGCACGGGTAAACCACCATTCTGCGATCTCTAGTAGTAAACACGTGTTGACAGTCGAAACCAAGTTTTCCGAAAAATGGTCCAGTAATGGGATTGGCCATGAGCTTGTCGATCGGTACCAGGAACCGGAATGTGTTTTGTTTTGTACTGACGCGGACAGGTGGACTGCCTGCAACGGCGGAAACGACTTTGGACTGTAAGTATTAGCGACGATCCTTGATAGTCATAGACAATAGGAGACTCACATGCACACCGTCTGCTCCAATCAGTAGGTCGCCTTTGTGTTTGACACTGTTTGCTAAAGTAATTTCGGCTGTTGCCGCATCCTCCAAATTGTCAGTCGATCAGTTCAAGTTGGCGTAGAGTGCCCATATGCATGTACATACCGCCTGAACGACTTTGCTTGCTGTGTGAATCTTGATTGTTCCCGCGAATGTCTTTCCGGTGGCTGCCTTACGTAGGGTACTGTGCAGGTCGACGCGGTGTGTCAGGAGCCACTCATCCTTGGTGCCAATACTCTTTTGGAGTTCTTCCAGTTTCTTTATAAGCATCCAGCTGTTAGCATATACATAAGTTGGTAGTCTTGTAACAACATACCACGGGAACGAATATGAGCTTCCCTGTATGGTCATATATCTTGATGGCATTGCATAAGACGGCTTGCAGCTCAGTGAAATCGATATCCCAGGACTTGAGTACCCTGGTTGCGTTGGGGGCAATGTGAATCGCGGCACCGATCTCGTTAAGGAATCTTGATTGCTCGAAAACCTACTTCGGTCAGCTTCCAATGGGCTCTGACGGTGCAGACTATAGAACTTTACCTCTACGTTGTGGCCAGCGCGGGCCATGGCGATAGCGGCACCCAGGCCACCCAAGCCTGCACCTGCAATTATAACTTTGAGAGGCATATTCACAGTGGTTAGAGATAGCAGATTTGTTCAAGGACCAAAACATCCCCATTGGGGCAAACTGGGAGACCATCGTTATAAGCTGAAATCGTTCTAAGACTAGACCTGCTGACGCTTAGACCGTAAACGCCTCCTTTCCCTCTTCCAGACACCCATTACAGTTACCTTCATTTCCAACATCATCGATTCAAGCCATCATCATTTCGATCCATTACCATCTGCACCAATCATTTTTGTTCTCCTAGTAAGCTCGGAAACAAGCCTACCAAAATCCTTCCATACAACAAACATCTCACTTCTCCATCTCGGCTCCACGGATAGGAACTTCCCCGCGTTGTGGCGTCCAACGTGGGGAATCCGGGCTCAGTTTGTGTTCTCGGGCCCTCTCCACACGGTCATGTCAACTCACGGAAAGACGAGCCCTGTGACCGAAAGAACGGAGTTAAGGACAAAATTCCATTGCAACGTTGGGGCTGTATCGCGAGCCCCACATTGAGTACATGTTTAAAAATCGAGACACCTTGGCGATGGTTGTTTGTTTGGCAGTACAACCACAACACATTCTGTTTGACAGTCTGGCTTCACTTATTCACTACTAGAATTTACAAGATGGTTACCCACGAGCACGTCCGAAATATATTCGCAGGCCCCAGCAAGGGCGACATGGCCAGCTTCTGGCCCCACGTCGAGCCCAACGTCGACTGGACCGTAAAAGGTACAGCCCACCTCCCAATGTCAGATTTTCTGGTTCAGTTCTAGCTCACCATATTACAGGCACCCACTGCAAGGTCTCTGGCCGCTACAGGTCCATTGAGGAATTCCAACAGGGGACAAGGGCTTTGTCATCTACTTGGGCAGGCCCCCTGCATCTTGTCGTTCAAAACATTATCATTGAGGGAAACCAAGCTGCCGTGGAGCTTAAGGCCGTCAATACTAAGACTAAGAGCGGCGATCCCTTCCCAAATGAATATACCTGGGTGCTGGGCTTTAGCGACAACGGCAAGATCGCAACAGTGAGGGCGTACATGGACACGTAAGTTATTAATGAACTTGAACTTGATTGAGAAAAATACTAATCAAGGATTTATCAGTGACCTTGTTACTCGTGTTATTGAAAAGAACCCTCAGTAGAGCATAGATATTTTCAGTACTGCTAGCTAGAGAAGAACAGTCTTGTTCTTTGTTTGCAAAGCTATAATAGTTCACGTTCTTTGCAAACCGCAAGTTGCAAAGAAAATAGACTTTTTTGAATCCCCAGTGACTTCCTTTTGCACTGTTTTACTTAGATACACTAACCGCGCCATGCGAGTCTATTACAGCTTACGCGTACATTGTAATTTGCTTGAAAGGTCAAAGCTTACAGCGGAGGCTGAGCAGAGGCTAAGCCTGGCTCGTTATCGGATACATCGTTGATTGGTGTGGATCAGAGAAGTCCTTTACTTTTAGGTTTACAGCTTACGCTCAGTATACCTTCATTTTAACCATAAAATTAGACTAAGTTAGGAGAACCTCGGCGCCCTCAGTCACAGATATGAACTACCCATTATCCGACCGATTGATAAGCTCCATAGCCTATCCTTCTGCAAAGCACACCTAGCTATGAAGCGACTGGGCTACCGCAAGTCCCGCACCGGATGCCTAAGATGCAAGGAGAGAAGAGTCAAGGTCTGACGCAAGCCAGCATGGTAAATTTACCGAGCTGTTGGACTCGGTAGATCACTATCCGAAGGTCATGGCTAATATTTATTTAGTGTGACGAGAAGCGACCTTGTTCGGCATGTGTCAGACACGAGGTCCTTTGCAGTCTTAGTGGCTCGCCTCCCGATGCTGGTACAGCGCAAACGGTAGAGCAGTCTTATACCCGGCCATCATTAACGAAAGCAAGGTCTAGGCGTGCAAAGGCGAGTTGTCTCTCTGTACATACATCTTTAGTTGAGGCTAATAGTCGTTCCAGCGCTCCCTTGATCGAGCATACTCAGGCGTTGGTAGTAAAGGCTCACAAAAGAATACCTGTGCATCTGAGGAGCACAGCTCTGACCTCAGCCTGCCTCCAGGGAAGGAGCAAGAAGATGGGACCTATAATGGCCATGAAGACCCATTTTCCTTTTTTGAAGCACTTTTCTCGAATCTCATACTCGGCGAAAGAGCCAACTGGGCCTCTGACATGGAGCTGATGCACCACTACACTAGCATATCCTATGCCACGCTCTCAAATGACGCTGACGTACAGAAGTTCTTTCAGCAAGACTTGCCACGTTTGGGCTTTCAACACAAATTCCTCTTGCATCAGCTACTGGCTTTCTCCGGCTATCATCTCGCATACCTAAATCACGACAAACGCCACGCATTCTTTTCGCAAGCATCTCAGCATCAGAATAGTGCTATAGAGGGTTTAAGAACAAACCTTGGGAGCGCTCATGCCTCCGAACACTGCCATACGCTCTATGCAGCTTCTATCATATTGACCATCTGCTCATTTGCCACTTTCCCAAGCTACGATAGATTCGATGGCCCCTTGGACCCTGTCGACAACATCCTCGGTGTCTTTAGTCTTATCAAAGGAATGAACATGATTCGGCTTGAATCGGGTGGTGAGATTAGCACGGGGCCACTTGCAACCCTCTTTGGTCGGATGCATTGCGGATGTCCCAGTTACAAAGACTCAGGCCTGGGGATCATCCGTGCCCATGTCGAGCAGCTGAGTATTGCATTAGGACAAACCCCATTTCTCGGGAGCGATGCTATCCACAACTCATTCGGGACGCAGCATGCAATAGCGTCACTTTCCAGCTCCATTGAGAATAGTATTAGGAGGCCTTCGCCCACGTCGACTGCTTCACTGCGAGCGTCTTTCCTTTGGCCCATCCTTATTGAAACGGACTACATCACATCGCTTCGGCAACGATGCCCAGCAGCCTTGGTCGTCTTAGCATTTTACTGTACAGTGCTAAGAATGGCAGAAGTAAGCTGTTGGGCATTGGAAGGATGGGCAGAGTCTTTGATGAAGAGTGTTTGCAACTCTTTGGAGGGGAGTCACTGGGAAACGTTGATTGAATGGCCAAAACAAATTGTGATGGATGTTGATCAGGACATAGTTGTAAAAAGCTGGGCAAATGAACACCATTGATCCAACACAGTATTTAATACCTTGGGCCGTTGGTGCAGATGCGTCCTTCTGAACTAGAGCGCTTCATAGGCTACTCGAATATGAGCCAGGTGGTTCGCAGCTAATATCGGCGCATGACGCACATGCCAATCTATTCTATCGGCTTCAAATATCACAAGTAGGACTCATTCTGGGCCTTAATATAGAGCACCCATCTTGCCCCCTAAATTTACATGATTATCATGAACTAGGTGTATAGAGTGTCACGGCCTTGATTTGCCATAAACCGTGTACCGATGCTATGGGTGGCATGGGCGTTGATCGGGCTGTGCAGACTGCTATCCTAAAGAACTTTCAACTATTTTTAGCATTCTTGAGCCGTCAAATTGAACACAAATCCGATAACGAGATACTCCATCTTTGAGGCTTATTAATCTTGTCCCTGTCCTGGCAGTTCACTAAAGCCAAGAAAGGGAAGGGAAATAAGAATTAGAAACTTTATTACGGCCTACACGATACGCTTATTTTCCCAATTATGTTTTATGTTAGTGCAACAGGGCGACGTCAGTTACGCTCGTTTTCGCTTCTCCATGGCATTGGACAAGCACTCTTGAAGCACATACTGTCTTTAAATATAAGACTTGGATGTACAAGACTGGAGAAGAAATACAATAGACTTTAACCAAACTCATCTCGCCATCCATACGTATCAATCTCAAAAGATCCAAAAGCGCGTTCAAATCAGCAAATACCAGAAATGGCAGAAGGCAATACCCGCTATCACTATGACCCGTCCATGGCGGCGGCTGTCATATTTATTGTTGCCTTTTCTCTCTCAGGTATCTACCATACCTACCAGGTCATACGACTCAGATCATGGTATTTCATCCCATTCGTGGTCGGTTCTATCGGTACGATTTCCATCATTTCCCTCATAAGTAGCCAATCGATGATAAGCTAACAACTTGATCACGCAGTCGAGATCGTTGGATACACAGGCAGAGCCGTGAACGCTTCGGAACCCTCGGGAGAATGGACAGATGGACCATATATTATCCAAGCCCTGTTCCTTCTGCTCGGTCCTCCTTTCTACGCCGCCTCCATTTACATGGTCCTCGGACGCCTTATTAGACTCCTCAAGGCGGACAGTTTCTCCGTGGTTAGGTTGAACTGGCTGACCAAAATCTTTCTCTTTGGAGATATTGCTTCTATTGCTGCTCAAGGAATGGGTAGGTGATGAATTGGAGTTGCTTCAATCATTTGCTAACTAGCCCAGGTGGCGGCATGCTTGCTGGAGCTGACAGCAAATCAGCAAAGGATAGAGGCCAGATGATAATCATCATTGGTCTCTTTATCCAGCTTATCTTCTTCGGCATGTTTATCGTTGTCACAGTCATTTTCCATCGCCGAATTCACAATATGCCTACGGTCACCAGCCTTAAGATTCGAGCACCCTGGAAGAGGCTCCTTATAGTCCTCTATGTTTCTAGCGGCCTCATCATGATTCGCTCTATCTTTCGAGTTATTGAATACATCATGGGTGAGGACGGCGAGCTTATGGCCAAGGAGGTTTACATATATGTATTTGACGGTACCTTGATGCTCCTTGTGTCTCTGCTATTCAACTGGTTTCATCCCTCTGCCACTATCAACAAAGATATTATGCAGCGATACAACAATGTGGACTCGGAAACCCAGCTTGGGGACTTAAACTGAGCAACGACTAGCAAGTTGCACTGCAGGGGTATTCTTGGTCATAGTTCAAAGCTCGAGTTTCTTCAATTAGCTACACTACTAAATAGGGAGGATTGGCAGAATTCAGGGGCTATAGAATAATAAATAGCAATTATACTCTTTACCCCATGCTCTTGCATCCGAAAACCCATTTGGGTTAGTTAAAGCCTATATGCTACTACTGTAATCTATGGCATTCTTCTCACGCCGGCTACCTGCATGCTCTGAAATCGTTATGAGATCTTTGGGAGATACTTTTCAGGTACACCAGTCTCTGACACATTGACCCCATTGACAGTCTTTTCAGATGGCAACAGCACAAACACAACACGAGCCGGCTTGTCTGTCAAGTTGTTCCACTGATGCAAAGTCTTGCAGATTCAGCACGTCAGTATCACCTCAATAGGCCATAGAGGTACATCACTTACCGCCTGTTGCACAATGATATCGCCTGCACGAACAACAGTCTTGGATCCATCAGCCAAAACCATCTCTAACTCCCCCTCAAACACAATTCCATAGTCAAGCGATGCAGTCCTATGATTGTGCCCTGAGGAATTTGGCGGAAAGTCGACGACTCGAATTAGTGAGCCGGGCGTATAGATTACTGGATCGGTGCCGACAGGATCTTTGTCAACGAGCTCAGCTGGGTACTTGTCGTTTCTCCAGATAGTGACTGCATTGCTGCCAAAGCCAGAGGTGAGTTTGAGATCTTCATCTGATAGGATTGCAGAGTTCTGGCCCTTGTGGTGGGTGACAACCCTTCTCAGAGGACTACCAGCGTTGAGACCCATGGTGTCTGAAACTGAGGTTTTGTGAATAGTTCTTGTCAATCTTCCTTGTAAGAGGCCCGGTAAGCGGGTAGTATAAAAGGCCGAGTTACGAACAGTCTCGGGTTAAAGGCGTTGTGATCCACGCGCGTCGTAACATCAAGCTCCGGTGGCCGGCTCGCCCACGCGGCCCCACAAGCTCAGACCCATTGACAGGGTACTGTATCGTCGCCTTATGGAGTACTGTTGAAATGATATGCCGGGAAACATTTGAACAGAATGATGCAGACACAGGAATGCATGCTTATGAGATTTAGTGCCAAAAGCAGCTTGGAGATTTTGTGGTAATTGATGCGAAAGGGTAAACATGTCTAGTCTTTTGAACTCAATCATTCAGCTTCCATACAGTGTAGTTATGTGGGGCTGATGAAGTTGTGCTTATTCCGCGGCGGAAATCTTCCGCCAGCGGATAGATCGTTGGGGCTGGCTGGATGATCTCGCAATGGATTTGGGGGGTAGGATGCTCACCCTAGAGCAGCCTGATTTATTCTTGCCTTCACACATCCACGAAACTCTAAAGGCAGGAAGAGATTTTTCCATCATATATAATGTTAATTGACCTTTCAAAAGCTCATGTATTTATTTCGACAATGCTTGATGAGAAATCTATTACTCAGTAGTCCAAGATCTGTAGCACATGAAAATATGATTCCGATTGCGATGATACGGATTGGTAGGATGACGTAAAGGAACAATTTCCTCCTCAGATCAAGACCGTTTGGCAAAATGTAGAATACCTCGATAAATACCAAATCCTGTACCCGAAACAGCGATCAATGATAAAGCCAGTCCGACCAACAAGCCTCTCTCGAAATAGCTCAGTCTTCCGCCTTTTTGCTGTTTGATCTTACCCAGTTGCAAACGATGGGACAGGAGATTCCAAGCAGACTCTTTTTCTGCTCTGATAGAATCAACGAGATGGATCGACTCCTGCAAGATCGGTTTGTTGACAGAAAAGTCTTCTCTGCGGTACGGCAAACGACTCTCGACGAATGGTGTTGAGGGCGCAACAGTGGCTGTATAAATCAGAAATTAGTGGAATGCGCGTGCATCAGGTTCATCTCAGATCTTACCCAGTGACCATTGAGGGATGGTATTAATGAACACGTGAAGTGTGTTCGTGAACATGGCGACGTAGGAAGAAGCCTCAGAGGATGCAAAAATGTACGTTGCCTGGGAGGGGTTGTTTCCGTTACTGATACCAATGTGTTAGTTCATAATCTCAGGCAATGTCGACCACTCCCAAGACATACATCTTGCTGAGAATATCGATGCCATGGTCCAAACTTCGTATTGGAACTAGTAGAAGGCCGTTATCGCTGTTTGCAAGCAATTCCGCAGCCCTTTGGACGTGTTCGGCTATAATGGCACTGATGAAGAGTTAATTGTATACCACATCTAAAATTCTAACGAAAAACATACTCGGAATTATCTAGTGCGATGACGGCAGACAGATGACCGGATACGTGTTTCGGCAGGTTCCGTTTCGAGCTCGGGAATATGGATGTTAGAAGCTTGTCGAAAGCCTGGGCATCGTCTCTGCTGCTGCTAAAGGACAGTGATACATTAGTACGAGTGTCTGCACGTATGAGTTTGTCCAGGTGCGCGATTTGTATTTCGTCGACAAAAACCAGACGTGGTGTTCGCAAAGGATTATAGCGAGGTGTTTGGGAGCCGGAGGCAACAAGGTGACTCGCGACAGCTTCGAGATCTTCGACAGAGCGATCAACAAATGCAGTTGAGATTCCCGAGGGTGGCGAAAGCACTCTGATCAATGGATTTGTTTTATAAAGAGACGTGAAGAGGTCGTCACGCAGGGACAAGTTCTGGAGGGCAGCAGCGCCAAAGTGCTGTTCGCTGAGCTCTCGACGGATATCAGCTGAGTCACTCTCTGTTATGGCAAAAGCTTCGACGTCCAAACTCTTGCTGATCAGGTTGCGAAGCTCGGTATTGAGATCAAGGGAGGCTGATGGGGCGAGTACAATGGCAGAGCTTCCGGCTGCTACAGCCGCAGCGAGCGGCGCAACAGTGCTGAGAAATGGCGAGTAGGGAGAGGGATCAATTAGAACAGGACCCAGAGCGATCAAGTTGCTAGATGAACTGGCCCCCATCCTAACCTGCTTCTCCTTGGCCAATGTACTCGGAAAGTCTAGGTAGTCGTAGAGATGTTTGATCGAATCGAGGGCCAATTGGAGTTCATCAGCTGCGCTTGCTTTCGAGGTTTGAAGATCTGTCGCAAATTTGTTAGTCTACCAACGCCAACCGCAAAATATGTAATAGATGCGCCCACCACTACAGATGGCCTTGATCAGATTCATAGAGGAACCTTTGATGTTGGTATGTAGCAAAGCAAGCTCTTTCTGTCGCTGTAATACATTCTCGAGTCGACCCTCCGCCCACGCTGCGCTGACGGTGCGATATTGATCCAATGCTGAGACCATTGTTACTGCGCTTATCCGGTTCTTGTCGATAGAGCTCTTGACGACGTAATTGACAGCTTTCAAAGTCTTTTCCCACAGAGAAATAAACACGTTTGGTCTACGCGACGTCGACGTGTTTCGGTAGAATCATGACCGACACTTCCGCCCTCCGATACAGGGGCTTCGGCTCGGCTCCACACGGGACCGAACAATAGAGTCGTATTGCGATACGCAGTGTCACATATTCCAAACCTTTTCTCTATAGAAGTTACATGCGACAACAAGGGTGCGGGAGTTTCGGGGATTCGGGCAAATAAGAAATAAAATTCGATGCCATTAGATGAGTCCGAAGCGGCCACGACATATTGATTCGCAATCGACACTGAAGTAACACAGCAAGCATCTTCACAGTCAATATGGGTAGCATACCAGCACAGAAAAAGAGTAAGTCATATTTGAAGACCAGAAAAAGTGTCATGGATCTAACAACACGTGCAAGAGCCGACCCCAGTCTTTCTATTTGCTCATGGATCTACCATGATGCTTGGAGAAGAGTCAGAACCAGCTCGAATTTGGGAAAGCATTGGAAATGAATGCCTACGGCGTGGTGTCAAACGCATTGTCATGATGGTTCGTGGAACAAACTTGGCCAGAAAATAACAAAAACTAATACGAGTTAGGGTGCTCACTGGGACTCTCCTTACGATACAGTACGAGTGAGCATGAATCCCGACGCGAAGAAAGACCCCGTGGGCAGCGTCACGGAAGCTCGATACATGCCATACAAAATGGTGGCAGATCTCGAAGGAGGACAACGCGTTATCGATATGTTACGAGGAGCTGGAATCAACGCCCAAGCTGATCCCAAGTTCGAATGGGTTCACGACACCTTCTTGATCGTCATCCGCATGTTTCCTCATTGTATCCCGCTCCCTACAACAATCGTGTCAATGAACGCACGATACGACCCGCACCTACACACAAAGATCGGAGCTGCTCTACGGCCATTGCGGTACGAGGATACGCTTATAATAGGCAGCGGTGGATCCGTGCATAACTTGTATCGGAACCATTGGTATCAGATGCTCACATATCGAGACAACTTTGCGCAGCCTGTACCACCTGGAGACTTTGCTCTCGAGTTCAGGCAGGCGTTGGAAGATGCTGTTACGCAGAACACGGGACCTGCTTTGCGAAGAGCTGTTACTAGGTTGATGAAACATCCGCGGTATAAGGAGGCGCATGGAACTGATGACCACTACATGGCCACTTTGTTTGCTGCTGGCGCGGCTGGTCGCCATGAAGATCAGGGTCCTAATAAGTTTCTAGGCGAATGTTGGGAGCTGGTGAACATGTGCAATAGTCAGTATCAGCTGGGCGACTGGGACGACTCTTTGTAGGGAGACGGTACTACAGATAGAGCAACAATAGAGGCAGGATTGCCATCGGAGACTACTGAGTCACATGTAATAATGTAATCTACACTGAAGCATAATTGAACGGCATTAACTTACCGCTTGACCGTTATGTAGCAGGAGTGCCTTTCTATTTTCCTATTTTCATCAAAGCTGTAAAGCGGAGAATATATCGACTTAATATTAGGCAATAATATTATTTAGCGGAGACAAGACGAACATATGTGAAGTCCTTTGGAAGGCATATACTTGGTTCAAGCTTTACCTCACAATTACATGCACAATTTGAGAATGTCTGATCTTTCCTAATAGACTACCTTGATGAAACGTTCTTTGCGATGATACAGGAAAAAGAATAGTCCCGACTCCTCCATCAGTCTCAGTGTTGACCGTGGTTCAACAGAGGTGTCTACCACTCTCCTCCGACCTTTGAGAGACCAATGTCCGTTACCCTTCCAGCAGTGTTCCTCCATGCCTGTGCCCAAATCTAGAATGAAGGATTAGTGTCCTCACCAACCAGAGAATCTATGCGCTGCTACCACTTACCGACATAAGCCAGCATCCTCTAACCATAATGCCACCAACAACCGTAAACAAGATCATCTGTCGTCTCTCATTGAGATCCAGATGCTGGTTGATAGGTCTATAGTCAGGAACGCGCCTGAAAGTGTCGGTCCACCACCCTGGGTTCGATACTGGATATGGAACTGTGGGATGAGGGGCTAGAGAGGAATCAAAATTGCTCGGTTGGGCTTCTCGAGGGATCCCCGCGACAATCACGATATTGCGATCGCTGCTCTGCTGTTCATCCGATGACGAAAGTTGCTGCGATGAGTGATGGATCTTGTAATCTTGCAATGCATCCTCAACAGAAGATTCGGGTCGAAGCCGTAGATGGCTGTCACGAGCGTTGGCTGTGGATGTTTGGGTAGTAGACATTGTGCGATGGTGCTGGCTGCGATATTACTGAGGTTGATGATTTGCTGAGGGCATGCCTGTTGGCGAGTAAACTAAATCATCACCGGCAACGGAGTTTAGCTTTTCCCCGATTACGAACTCAAGGTTTAGAGATGGTGGTGTTCTGGAAAAGACAAGGGTCTTTGTTTTTGTTTAGGCTTCTCGCTTTCATTGCGGATTGTTCAGGGGAGTCGTCGGCTCGGGACCACATCACCCATGGCAGAATCCTGACATTAGTAATTACGGAGATATCTCCGGTATCACGCAATGGAGTGCCCATTGGTGGCCAAGAAAGTCACTGGAAAAATAAGACATATTGAAACCTTGATAATAAATAAATGCGAACAAATGGATGCGTTTGAATGAGGCTGGTCGCATGAGTCATCAACACCGTATCATCTCAAGATCAGTAACTATGGCTGAGAACAAGTACCTGACAGTCGACAAGGATAGCTTTCCTTATGTCTTTATCAAGAATATCGATATCCCTCTCAAGACATATGAGAAGGGACTCCTTCGAGCAAATGTCTTTCTGCCCAAAGATGCGGCACCCTTTGGAGATAAGACATACCCTGTTATCGCTACGTATGGCCCTTGTACGTTGGACCTCTCGCCAAACCGATTGTGCGTCTTGCCTCATTGCTAACGTGAAGACGCAGACGGAAAAGATGTTCGATATGAAGTATTCTACAAAAAGAGCTGGGAGCAGCTAAACCCTGACATGAAGTCTACACATGCAGCTTGGGAGACCCCTGACCCCGCTTATTGGACGAGCAAAGGTTACATCGTTTTGAGGGTTGATGAAAGAGGAGCTGGTCAAAGCCCTGGCCTCCTTGATACTATGTCTCGAGGTACAAGTGAGGCTTTCTTTGACGTCATTGAGTGGGCTGCCGAGCAAGAGTGGTCATCGGGTAAAGTTGGTCTTCTCGGAATCAGCTACTATGCCGGCACCCAATGGAGAGTCGCTGCGAGAAAACCGAAGGGACTGGCTGCTATTATCCCATGGGAGGGTATGAGTGACTACTACCGGGACCGAGTCAGGCATGGGGGCATTCTTTCGGACAGGTTCATTGGTAAGCTATCAATGCAGATACCACTGCCCGGCACTGCTGATAATGTTTGAATCCAGATTTCTGGTGGAACAATGGAGTCAGTCCAAACCAGTACGGCAAGCCTGGCCGCAGCGCCCGAAACTGGGGCGAGGATACTCTTGAAGGTGACCTTGACGATGAGACCTTGCTCGAGAATCGTCGAGATCAGACAATAGACACTGCCGTGCACAAGTTTCGTGACGAGGAATATTATCGTACTCGAGACTTTGATGTCGAGGCCATTGAGGTTCCCCTTCTCAGTGTCGCCAATTGGGTAAGTGCTGCGATTCTTGGAAGACTTAAATATCATTCTCATATGGCACTTAGGGCGGCATCCTACTTCATCTCCGAGGAAATGTCCTCGGTTGGATCCGTGCGAGCTCCAAGTATAAGTTTCTCCACTTCATTGTTGGGAGACACGACTTGCCCTTTTATTACCCAGAGTCAGCTGAGCTACAGCTATCCTTCTTCAACTCCTTTCTAAAAGATGACGATACGGATGGCTGGAAATCTGGCAAGCAGCCACGGGTTCGTCTTACGTTGCGAAAGGGAGAGGCTGGTGTTGATGATCCTGAGCGCGAACGAGGGTTCCCCAGTAGAGATGAGGCAGATTGGCCATTGCCTGGGACCAACTACACAAAGTTCTACCTGACTTCTGAAAACGCATTGAGCACGAAGCCGTCGTCGTCAATCAGCACAATCGAGTATAATGCGCTGAATAGGTAAGTGACATGCTCTGAGCACATCAAGAAGTCCAAGATGCTAATCTATCCACAGCGAGCCCATTAGATTTGCCTACAAGACCTCTTCTACTTTGGAAATCACCGGTCACATCGTCGCCCATTTAACTGTAGCTGCAACTCGAAAGTCCGTTGACGCCACTCCCCCATCTGACATAGATCTTTTTATCACCCTTCGTAAGATCAACGCCAAAGGCGCAGAGGTCTTCTACACTGGCACCATGGGCGACCCCGTGCCGATCGTGAAGGGTTGGCAGCGAGTCTCTTTACGTAAGGTTGATGAAAGTAACAAGTTGCACAAGGAATATTTGCCTTACCGCAACTATTACTCATCGGACGTGCAGCCAGTCGAGGAGAATCAGAAGTATAAAGTGGATGTTGAGGTCTGGCCTACAAATGTGGTCCTTGAGCCTGAAGAGACTTTGGTGCTGGAGATTGCTGGTCACGATACTCAAGGTGTAGGGAAGTTCTCTCATGAACATCCGGATGATCGCGATCCCAAGACTTTCGATGGTAAGAACATTATTACCGTCGGAGGCGAGGCTAGTTGGCTTACACTTCCTGTTATTGACGCTCGGAGATAGATAGACCGCAGAATCTCAAGGCTTCTGGTACAACTAGACAAGTATATCATGCCCAAGTCTATTCTTATGAGCAAGAATCATCCGTAGTATCCGGATTTTGTGCAGCTTTTTACTTCAATCGTTATCACATATCTCCATCCAGCTGTATCAGATTCATACTCACTGAAGTCCCCATTTACCTAGTGGCACTATACGCCTCGTTGACTCAGGTGAAACCTCCGACCTATAAAGACCGACGGGCTTAGGCAATTCTGTTCTATGTCATATCCACGTCGGAATTTAGAGCGGCTGTTACCCCACAACAAGCCGAGTTCTAATACACTCCGAGTGGCGGATCCGAGTGGTTGAGTAAAATCCTTCCCGAGCCTGTGCGGGGAGTGGGAAGAGATACTGTAGAGATTTAAAAGGCTAAAGAGTCGGTTGCGGTTGGTTAGATCTTCTGTTGTAAGATCTCGAGCGTGGTTCATTGCCTCTGGCTTAACTTTCACATATTGCTTCTCGTGCGCGTCAACATTGCATAAGACTTGACAGTAACGATGTTGTCCCAGTCACTTGCCGGCTATTGCCTTGCTGCGTGTACAGCTTTAATACTTTATTATGTGGGTGCAGTTGGAAAAATTCAATTACCCGTTATATCTATACTATTGTGCTAAACCTTAACAGGCTGTCGCGAAAGTGAAGACTGCTTTGTACGGTCCCCTGTCTAAGATACCTGGGCCTGCTATAGGACGTTGGACGAACCTAGTCGTCAAATACCACACCCTGTCTGGCCGGCGCATGCAGTACATAGATTCTCTCTTTACTCAATATGGTAAGTAACGCCCCCGTTGATCATAGCTGTGCCGATAGCTAACGTGGCATGCATCGAGGCCCTGTTGTCCGCATCAGCCCAACGGACGTTGGAATCAATGACGCTGATGCTGTCAAAGTCATACAAAAGGTATCTGGTGGTTTCAAAAAGTCTGCTTGGTATGACAAGACTGGCCCCGGCATGCTCGGAATGAGAGATCGTGAAAAGCACGCCCGCCGCCGTCGATTACTTGCGCATCCCTTAAGCAACTCCTCTCTATCCAATTTTGAGCCCTTGATCCGTGCCAAAGTAGATCTGGCAATGAGTCAAATGCAGAATGAGTATCGAAGCTTAGGATATACTGATTGCCATAAGTGGTTCAGCTTTATGGCTACTGATATTATCGGTGATTTGACATTTGGGAGCTCTTTCCGAATGCTTGAGCAAGGCAGAGTATGTCCAAAATTTCTCCAATATCGCCGCTTACTGATATGTGTCCTTCAGCGAAGCCAATATGTTGACGACCTCCAGGCCGTGATGCCAACAGTCAACAAAAGGATCGAGCTCTCTCCATTTTTCGACTTGATGTTCTTGCTTCCACTGCCTCAGGTCAAGAGATTCTCAGAGAGGTTTCAGCGAATTCTCAAATACGGTGAAGAATCGATCCACCGTCTACAGCTAGCTCAGCTGACAGGCTCGCTCGACACCCCGATATTCTTCGAGAAGATCATGAATCCGAAGAACAAAGAGAATGCCTTGACCGACTTGGAGATGCAGCAAGAGGCAGCGGAACTCATGATCACAGGAACAGATACTACCTCAAACACACTAACATATCTTGTCTGGTCCGTGCTGGAGAATCCCGTAATACGGACACGGCTTGAAGAAGAAGTGTCAACGCTACCTGAACACTTCAGCGATGCTGACCTTGTGAAACTTCCGTACTTAAACGCGGTGGTGAAGGAGTCTTTGAGGCTGTATGGAGCTGCATCTGGGGCGCATCAGAGGGACGTTCCAAAGGGCGGCTGGGAAACTTGTGGCTACCTGATCCCGGACACCGCGACCGTTTCCACGCAAGCATTCTCCTTACATCGACTTTCTAATGTCTTTCCAAGCCCGTATAGGTAAAGGTTAAGCTGAAGTGCCTACAAGGAAAGATCGCTAACATGGTTGCTAAGGTTTGACCCAGATCGCTGGCTCAGCCTAACTGCTGAAATGCAAGATGCATACATTCCGTTTGGAGGAGGACCTCGAAGTAAGATACCATCCACTCCCATCTATCATGTTTCTAAAATGGAATAGTCTGCATCGGCATTCATCTCGCTTATATGGAGCTTCGCGTCACTACAGCGGTTTTCTTTCGCAAGTTTCGAGGAGCTCAGGTTCATGCATCGATGACTAAGGACGACATGGAGTTGGAAAACTACACATTGATCGCTCCAAAGTCTCACAAGTGTCTCATTACACTGTGATGACGTGGCTCAATACTTTGACCATGTCCCGGGTAGTGGGGAGAGGTCTCATGTTTTGGTGCATGCGCAGACATCCGAAGTACGGTCGCCGATTGAAGAATCCCTCAGCACGATACATACTTCGCTTGCTTTTTAGACCCCGCTTACCCTTAAGCTCACCTTTATAGACATTTGAAGCTACTGTGATACATACTTAAGTAGCTATGGAGCTGGTAACTCAGGATCTCAATCATTACGCTTGCCTCAGGCTCTTGTTCTTCAACCCCGCATTTGTGGGACGTGACTTGCTTCCTTCTCTTCTCTGGATTTTGGTAGCTTTCAAGAAAGTCATAAATGGCATTACAGTATTACTCTCGCTGTATGCTGGCTTGTGTCAAAACTGCTGCAACTTGTCAATAAACTTGTGGCCGCTTCTGAACGCACTAATCCTACATCCGTTCCCCTCCATATATTATGCGTATGTTTGGAATACGTCCAGAGTGCACCATGCTAACGAGCGTTGAAGTCGCAATGGAGAATGACCTACCAGAAGAAGTGCAGGATTACCTCCGCGAACTCGTCAAGCGTCTCACCGACCATCTCAAAAACCAACTTGTCGGTGTGTACCTTTTCGGCTCGGCGAGCTATGACGCGTATGAGCCGGGTCTTAGCGACCTAGATGTACAGGCAGTCGTCAAAAGTCCCCTCGACACCAGTGGAAAAAAGGCCATCATCTCTCATTTGACCCAGGATAGTTTGCCGTGTCCCGCGACTAAACTCGAGTTCGTCGTGTATGCTCAAGACTCCGTCAATCCAGCCAACCGTCACCCCGCCTTCGAACTCAATCTGAACACCGGGCCTCACCAATCCGATCATATCAGCCTCGACCCCGCGAATGAGTCAAGTCACTGGTTCCTGCTCGACATTGCCATGGGACGCCAACTTGGCCGCTGCTTGTATGGAGCTGTATTAACTGAGGCTTTTGGTGCCATTCCTCGTCGCTGGGTTCTTGAAGGGATGGCAGACTCCCTCGCATGGCACCAAGCAAATGAGGCAAGTTCAACAAATAGCGTGCTTAACGCTTGCAGAAGCTGGCGATACATTGCCACAGGAGAATTTTGCTCAAAGTTGGAGGGGGCCAACTGGGCCATGGAGCAAGAAAATTGTCCCGCCATTGTCCGACGCGCCGTTGAGGCTCGCAAAACAGGGGATAAGCTTGATGCTGGCCAGGTGATGGAACTCTATGACATAGTCGTCAAGGACAATTGTAAAAAGCTCGAGATCGAGGTTAATTGAGTACTGGGTTGCGAATCGGTCGTTTTCTAGATACTCTCAATCCAAGACGACCTTGCGTTAATTACAATTCATCAAACATGTGACTCCAACTCCTTCTCGGTCCAATCCCACAGCTTCTTTGCCAAGACTTTGTCCTTGGACAACTGACTCCCATTCCCCGATACACCAACCGGAACATAATACTCCCCGGCCTTAACTCCCTTGGCTGTGGCAGCCCATAACTGAGACTTTGCCCCTTCTTCTACACTTACTCCAACCAGAGGAACAACGAACTTTTGAAATGCACTGAGCATCCAACTACCACCGTTCGAATTCTGTAGGTCTGTTTTGACAGTGCCGGGATGGATCGACACTGGGGTCAACTCAGTGTGGCGCAAGGCGAGTTCTCTTATAAAAAGAATATTGGCAAGTTTACTCTGGCCATAGCGATCGGTGGTTGACATTCCGCTGGCAGTAGACTTGAGAGTGTCGAACTGAATGCCGCCTGACGGGCCGAACTTATGGGCAACAGAGCTTACGCTCACGACTCGCACATCACTTCTAGGAGATGACGAGGCAGTGTGGGTCAGGAGTGGTAGAAGAGATTTAGTCAACAAGGCATGTCCCATGTGGTTCGTGCCAAACTGCACCTCATATCCCTCCGAAGTCTGGCCAGGTGGACATGCCATAATACCGGCATTAAGCATAAGGATATCAAGGCGTGAGACGGACTTCAAAAAGGTCTGAGCGGCTGACTTGACAGATGCAAAAGATGACAGGTCCAGTTCTAGGAAGCGAACATCAACGCCGGGACTTTCTTGTTTGATCTCGGCAATGGCTGTCTCAGCCTTTTTGGCGTTGCGAGCAGCAATCCAAATCTCCGAGGGCTGGTGTTTCGACAGAGCGAGAGCAGATTGTTTGCCAATACCAGCATTGCCACCTGTAATGAGAATGACTTTGCCTTCGAGAGAGGGGATGTCTCTATCGGGATTGAAAGGATCACCACGACCCATGGTGATGAGTTTATGTGTCGTGTAGTGAAGTGAAGTGGTGAAGGACGATATGTGAGGCAGAAGACACGGAACAAAAGTGTTGGCAAGGGAGATGAAGCAATGAAGAGGAGGAATGTAGCCTTGTTGTGAGGGTTCTCGTGGGCATCTCTCGGTTCTTATAGAGGGCAATTATTACTAAAATGTGGCAACAATGCTCGAAACATTGGTCAACCAAAAGAAGGCTCCTTCAGGGGATCATGATATCCTGTACAGGATCACGACTACAAATGGGCATGGTGAAGCCGTTTAACCAATCATGTGAAGAGATAGACGAATGAACCAATAATGATACCGTCCAATCATTTCCAGGCCACTAACCTCGTCTGGTTCAATTGAACTCTAAAGACAATGGTGGGGCAACCTCTCTACCAATCATGTACGACAACAGCCGAACTGGCGAACCATGGTAGCTACATAAGCGGGGCTTGAATCCAGCTCGGTTGGTGGTATACAGAGCGCGGTCGGTAGAATAGATCTTGAGTCATCTAATCTTGTCTCTATCACTCCGACTGAACGCGTCACCGTATCTCCCAGTGTTGCCTTGAAAACCGATTCCCGACAAGACCGAGGCAGCCATGAGCGCGATGGAACCCGCCAGGGCTCCCGGAGGTCGCAAGAAATCCACAAGGTCAAAATCGGGGTGTCGGACTTGCAGGTAAGTCAGCAAGCTGTAACCGGGCGCACAGGGCTGATATCCCCTTTGTCTAGAGTTCGACGCATTAAATGCGATGAAGGACGCCCTGGGTGCCTACGCTGCTCTAGCACCGGTCGCGCCTGTGACGGATATGGCATCTGGGATTCGAGACATCCGCTTCCCTCCACAACTAGAAGCCTTTCTCAGCACATGACGCCCTCATGCTCATTTTCCCGGAACAAAATTACGCAGTCATACTTCGCTTGGTTTATAACCAGGGCAAGGAAGAAGATCCCTGGTATATTTGCGTCTGACTTCTGGAATACGCTCGTTCTTCAGGTCAGCGCCCAAGAAGACGCAGTTCTGCACTCTCTGCTAGCACTGGCCTCCGCTCATAAACGGGGGATGCTCTCGCCCCATGACGGAAGTTCGGAGCCTGGTATATCTGACGATGAGAGCTTTATGTTGCAGCATTACAACGCGGCGATTATGCAGCTCCAACACCACCTGGCTATCGGAGATAAGGAATCAGTCCGAGTGGTGACCATCTCATGTCTGATCTTTATCTGTCTTGAGTTTCTGCGAGGAAACATTAAGACAGGCGTCAGACACCTTCAGAATGGCCTAAGCTTGCTTCCTCTTCTCAACTCGCAGTCCGAAGTCGAGAGTGGTGTTGTTGTGCTCAAGTTCCATAACGAGTCAGTGGAAGATACCGTCACAGAAGCATTCCTCCGTTTGTACCTCTATTCAGCTAGCTTCCACCGGCTCCCCCATAAGGTGTCTATTGACGCTCAAGATTGTGCATTTAGTCATCGAAATTGTGCCTTTCCTACCATAGCTATTGCAAGGCAGCACCTCGACGAACTTGTCAATAGGGTATACCGACTCGAAGCGTATGCTCGCCATTTACAGACAATTGCTCAATCAATCACTAATACAATGTTGCGCGAGAAGGGACACATCCAGATCGACCTCGACTGTTGGTTGAGGCTCTATAAACACTCATATACCAAGCTTTCAAACGACAGTCCTGTGAAAACGCTACCGCTTACCCTTCTCCGTATCCACCATACCATGACACATGTGATGGCTGGGACCTGTCTCGACCCCAACGATGAACTGAGTTACGATCTCTTTAACGCAAGCTTTTTCTCTATTGTCACCCTTGCCGAGCATCTCTTGGAGGCTGCCGAATCCATGATGGCTGCAGATCTTTTATCTGGAGCTTGCAGTGAAAGGTTCAGCTTCAGTGCGGATATGGGTATAATACTACCTCTATATTACACAATCCTGAAATGCCGATGTCCAAAGATTCGAAGATGTGCTCTCAAGTTGCTCATTACCGTGTCACACCAGGAGGGCATATGG
This sequence comes from Fusarium oxysporum f. sp. lycopersici 4287, assembly GCF_000149955.1. NCBI lineage: Eukaryota > Fungi > Ascomycota > Sordariomycetes > Hypocreales > Nectriaceae > Fusarium > Fusarium oxysporum. The sequence continues at coordinate 529,400 of NC_030998.1, forward strand.
AACGGGCCCTTAGCTGCAACCATTGCTTGCAGGGTCATCGAAATCGAGGAGAGTGGATTCTACGGGTGCTCCCCTCTTGAAGAGTGGGCTCTTAGCACTTATGTAGACGTTCCTATTCCAACACTACCAAAGTCACATAGAATCAGTGATGTGTATTTAGAGCCATTTGACAGCTCAACCAAAGACCTGACATGGATCTATACAAGGATACAGGGAAATGGAGACACGTTAATATTACAGGAAAGTATTAGAAATAGTTGGGCTTTTTAATCCTCTTCATTAGAAAAGACATACTAAATATTAAATTAAAATACAATATAAGTATTAATTAGAGACATCATCTCTTGAAACTCCACTTAGGTAGTATTTAACTAATAAACCAACTGTATAAAATTCCGTTTGAATTTGCCGTCCTGACAGTATATCTCCCAAGGTTCTTCCCGGCCGGGCTGTTCCATCCATATTCGCATTATGTGAGGAAATTTCCCTGTCCCCATCACACACAGGAAGCCAGTGATTGCCGTTATAAGGGCATTGGCTTTCACACAGGCAAACACAGTCAATGCCTCAATATTATCCGGCAAGATGTTGGTAAGAGACATGTTCCTTCGTGAAGTCCAAAATGAATAGGAGCCTGGGTTATAAAGAGATCCTTCAAATTGGTAAACTTCTCAACTGCTCCTATTGTAGCTCCGAATAAATTGGCATCAGGCCGAAAGTCTAGGTGAAGGGATTGAACAGTCGTGCAGAAGTTGGCGAGGTGGTGGAATGGGGGTCATGGTAGATTAACATGGCTCTTGGCGTTGCACATCTCAAATCGACAGGACAACAGAGGGTGGTTGTAAGAGGTGAGTAGCTTCTCCAGATCATTGCATTGCAGTCTAGAAGGAGGTACCTTGTCTATATTGACTTCTTGATCTGACATGTAGTAGGATATCGTCCCGGGCCTTGACTTTTGTCCCACTTGACAACGAGGTCCAATTATGAACTCATCTAGATTGGGCGCCACGTCCACAATTGCATAGGGGAGGCGAGTTGCACAACGACGCTCTAGTTTGATAGTGCTGATACCAAAAGACTGTGAAAGCAGATGGAAGAAACAGCCGATAAATTCTCCGTCGGCCATAAGGGTTGTCAGATTGGGCAGTAAAGCGAGGAGCAAAACAAGAGTCTCGGCGTAGGCAACTCTCCACAAACATGATTTTGTAAGGGAAGGTTTCATCGCATCCAAACGGAAACGCCTGCAATGTTTTATGATGCTTCAGTTCAAGACGATCTTCCAGTCTACCACGCCAGACTTGGTTCACGTCGGTTCCAAAACTTCGAGTCCCTGTTGATACACATTGCGAGCCAAGCCGAAGTGCAAATCAGCTGCCAGGTTCGTATTGAAAGCTAAGGTCTTGACAGCCTTAGCCAAGTCTGGTCTGGCAATAGCAGTGCGAAGGAAGGGCTCTAGGCGCCTCTCGCGACGCTCAAGACTAGGGAACTCATGATATAGGAAAGGTTGAGCGATGTCCCAGAACCTATGCGATACGCGATCGAGCGCACATAGGTCTTGGACGGTTTTAGCATTGGACGAAGTGGTATCATGATCTGGGACAGTTTGATCTGTCCACGGAAGCTCAGAGTAAGGAATGAGATTGTTGCCTTGATAATGGCGACAGAGATGGGAACAAATAGATTGCAGGACCTCTCTTGGAAGACTTTCAAGTCAAGAAGTTGGATTTGCTGTGAGAGACATGGCATCAACCGCCTGAATTTTCATCTTATTTGAGTTTGTGAGTTGTCCGAGGAAGACTCGTAGCTACTGATGTCATATGTCTATACCTTGGCCAAGCTCAGATAGATTGTTGTTCCCTAATGAGCATCATTTACAAGGGGGCCCTGTTTCAATTGTGCCACTCATGCAATAACAAGTCGTGTTCCCAGTTTCCAAGGCCAAAGCATCAGGGAAATTTCATTAAGTTCCAGGTAGCTATAGCACGTGGGGTCCTAAAATGGCAGTGTAATACTTATGGCAAAGTTCTAATGCTTACGTTCTTACAGCTTAAAGGCCGATATGCAGGTATTGTAACACTCATGTCCAGAACTCTTTTATCTTATTTACTTCCTTTTTATTCAATTAAAATGTATATCAAAGATGGACTAATAGAATAACACTATAGAGTATACAATTGTAATTTGAAACGCCAGGGGATGATACAAAAAGCAATTATTATAGAATGTCAGGTTGTCTAAACCCAGCTAGGGCAGACTTAATATCCACTCATACTTAACAACATGGCAAGTTACGACATCCGACCATATCTCAATAATCCTGCTTTGTAGAAAAGTACTCTTCTAGCTTTTTGGAAAAAGCAACGAGCTTTGTGGCATACGCAATCAAGAAGCCCGCCTGCTGTTATTTGAGCCGGAATTTAAGCAATCTTGGTGTGGTTTCTGTGCATTATCGCGTCTATAGGCCCTGCATGATACAATATGACGTATTCATCTCTACTGTAGCTTTAGCCACTTTGGAAGCGGATGTACTATGAAAAAAAAAAAAAAAAAAAAAAAAAGCAACTGTAGGGTTTTTCTTTCTTTTTGTCTTTTTCTCTGGTGGTGGCTTGCTTCATTTTGACATGGAGGCGTATTATGAAGATTGGAGGCTAGACCAGTCTAGACAAAACAGGCTTCTACGAAATGTCAGGAATTTTAAGTAACTAAAGCTGGCTTTTTAGTATCATTGGCTGGCCTAAACTGCTCACATATGTGACAAATCATATTCACAAGGGACGTACCATCAGCCTCACTTTCAAATGCCTGGTCGTACCCCGCTTTTTGCTATTGACCTCATTATCTTACTTCGTAATAACCTATCTTACTCTAACTTATTCCTGACCTTGAAAACAACGTCGGCGTTGACTGAAATGCGATCATGGCGAGCGAGGCAGCAGCCGCGGCTTCACTAGAGCCAGACATTCGACTTGCCCAAGCAATCTCGATGCTTTTGGCTGATCTATCCGATGAGCAGAGGCGTTCATTTAGAACGCAGCAAGATAATTTCTTACCTCCGACTATCACAGATGTCATGAGAGTAGTAGCCAAAGTTGATATAGTTGCAGGAGGAAAACAGAAAGGTGGTGGTCGGACTTTTGGACCACGGCTGACCGGTTTCTTGGAAGCTGTGCAGGAGTTCGCCTCTATCGGAGAGGTCGAGCTGGGCGGATCTATGTCGTTGCTTGCGACAAGTGTCTGGTTGATTGTATGCCTGACGCTCACGGTATGTTCCCTCTGTAGAAATGTTTATATAGACCTGATCACATCAATAGATTCTTGCGGAGTATCCTCGCTGGCTGGAGAAGGCATCTATGACGCTTATGAGCGCTGGTCGCAACGCACCCCGTCGCATGGAAATAACATTGTTTTACGCACGGTCTAAAAAGCTTCAATCATTTCTTCATGAATACTTCGGCGTCGTTGTCCATACATGCCACTACATAGTCAAGTCGCTACGAAGCTCAGTCTTTGCAAAGGCTATATCCTTCCCCATGGACTCTAAACTGAAAGGTTACGAGTCAGATCTCGAGCGGTGGGCAGCAAAGATTCGGGAGGAAATGATGATTCTCCAATTCCAACCAGCTCCCCTACAAACTGGCGGCTTTGCGAACATCTTTGATTCTGGCAAATCCAAGTCGCAACCAAACAGTCTCGCTCACAATGTTGAAGTCGTTGAAAGATATTCAACATACGACTACTTGACTCCGTGGCTAAAGATACGGAAGTCTGGAAGCACTGATCTGTTTTAACTTCTCCCTGAGTACCAAAGTTTCCTTGCCTGCAATGACTCTTCTACTTTGCTCTACTCAGGACGGCCAGGAGCAGGAAAGACGATCATACTCGCCAACATGGTCAGTGACCTGATTCAGAGGCAGTCTGGAAATTCTCAAATCGCTTTTTTCTTTTGTCAGTGGGATAAAAACAATTCGCTACTAGCCCTTACTATTCTTTACTCCTTGTATCGACAACTTGCCAAGGACCGTCAAGATAGGGTCCTGTTTCTCGAAAACCTACATACCGATTCGTTTGATACCAGACTGATGACGAAAGCATTGGGTGATGCCCTAAAGACCAACAAGAAGACATACATAGTCGTTGATGGACTTGATGAGTGTAAAGACGCAGAGCGGAGTAAGGTGATCAACGTGCTTCAAGGGCTTCAAATCTATTCACCACTCTCAATTTGTCTCTCGTCAAGACCAGGAATCTTGAGTCACATCGGCTGGGCAGGACTTCATTCAATCTACATCCCAGAAGATAATCCTGATATCGAATTGTATGTGGACTCCGAACTATCATCGCGGTTCGAGCACGGGGAGTTGGTGGTTGGGCATCCTGCTCTTGAGGGTAAGATCAGATCTGCATTGAAAACCTCCGCGAACGGGAACTTCGTCTGGGTAAAAAGTCAAATAGATCTGCTATGTGAAAAGAACACGGACAAAGATATACGCCAATTACTTGTTGACTTTACAAAAGGTTCTTTCGACGCTAGCGATACTGAGGCATTGCCCGCCCCGACTACGCCAGTTGCCCCTTCAGCTTTCACGGACTCGGCATATGCGTCCGCATCTTTCACAAACAGGAGCGGAAAGAACCCATACTATGATACGGGGGTTGAAGAGTCCTTGCACGGTCCGGATGGCCACGCTGTCGATGACTCGGCCACTGAATATTCCGACGTCTCGAGTACCACGTTCTCCAGAAAGCGTCTATACATATCAGAGCTAGCTACCAACCTTTACAATAGAGTCAGCTCTGCATCTTCCAACACAGGGCAAAGAACTCAAGTGAACATATCTGATACGCTGCCAAGCCTTCTCAAGGCTTTCGCTCTGAAGATTGGGTATTGTGCAACCACCCAGATGCATCGAGATGTCATGGCCTTTGTTCACAGGCACAGAAGGTCAGCAATGCTCTATCTCAATACCCTTTCCCAATTTATGGAGTTGTTTAGATCTCCATGAAGAGCCAGGTCCAGGCAGTTATGGCTAGTGACCGGCCGAACTTACTAACATCTCTATTTGCTTAGTGAGATTACTGCAGCCTTTTTGGAGATCTGTCTTAGCCAAAGTGAGGTTGAGCCTGGAGAGATAAGAGACCAGTCAGGCTCTATGAGTTTGCAGGAGCGTATGGACCTCTGGGATAAAAACGAAGATTTGGACGGAACGTCAGTCGAAGAAGGTTTGGAAAGTCTCGAAATATGGGAACGGGATGAGGAGGATATGTATGAAGATTCTGACATTTGGGTTGCGGCATACCGAGACTTCGCACCTAACACGGAAGCTTACACATGGTTACTGACCCAGCTCCAAAGAGATATGGATTCTACCCTGCAAGAACTACCCGCGATTCAGCTTATTCGAGATCAGATATTATCTTCACTTCCACCACCTCATAGAGTCAGCAGAAGTATAGCATCTGAGCCTTGCAGCGTGTTATTTGAGGTTGACTGGGATATTCTTGGGTTCTTTGACTCGCAAGACTACTCCAAGCCCCCAAACGAAGCACTTCCCGGAGTCATTACTCTCACCGGATCTTCTTCCGACGCACAAGCTTCAAACTGCGCTCAGTTCTTAAAGCAGACTTGGCCCGTCACAGGGGACATGATGTTGTACTTCATACGCGACTTACTAAAGCTAGAGCAGGGTGGTCCACATCGCAGTAAGATACAGTCTCAGCTTTCGCATCTTGTTCTGACACAGCCTTGTCTAACAAGTTTAAAGCCTGCTTACCAGATGGTACAAGACTAGCCGCCTGGATAAAGGAGTCAAAGCTTATGGTGGAGATGGATGGGTCCGCAGCGTCCGTCTCAGAGACTGGAGAGCAGCTTGCCTGGCTAGGAGCGGCTTTGAGGAGTTCACCACGCCAAAAGGGGCTGGTTTACTGCACTCCTTCTATCGGATCCATGTACCAGAGTCGGGTAATGCCGCAAGCTGTCGTCTTTGAAATCGCATTCGAGGTAGAACAACTTCCGGAGTCACCAGATATCGCTAACGGTCATTGCTGGCATGGCATCTTCAAGAACCCCATCATCGTGAAAGGTTTTCCCATTCTGCCGAAACTCCAGAAGAACACCGGCCTCGAGATACCTCTGAACCTCATGGCAGGTTTAGCTCGAGCAACGCGTGTTGACCAATTCAATGACAAGGTCTACGTAAAGGGCTTCTCGACAATGCTCGTACCAACGAAGCGATTTAAAGATGCGGTCTATTGGCATTTGATCTATCAAGAAGACGGATGCCGCATATCGTATCTGGCTGACAATCTAGAGCGAGACGACGATGTTGGATCATTGAATCTTGCAAGTTGCCGCCACATTTTAGGGTGGTGTTCTGAAGCTAAGTTCTACGCCGGTGAGCTGTTGAAGTCGAATCTACCTGGTTATACGACTAATCAATGGACTACATAGGATCGGCTCAGGCACGGTACGATGTTAGACATTCAGAGCTTCCGAAGCCACACTCACAATGTGCTCTTGCTGGCACCATCATAACATTAGGAAGAATGATTACGGGAGGCTCGAGCTTCGAAATCGGTATCAAAGATACGCCAGTGCATGTGGCTCGTAATGGTTTTATCCCGCGACTCAAATGGATCTCTTCAAAATTCTTTCTGCTCTGGGACGAGAACGATAAACGCGGATGGCTGACTAACGGCACGAGCGCTTTATTGCACGTTGTAAGAGCGTCTTTAGCATTTGACAGCACTGACAAGTTCCAATCAGCCTTTATCTTCAAGTCTGATGACTTACAAGAGTCACCCAAACCCTTCACGGCTGATTCAGCAATTGATGTACTCATCAACCCTAAGAACCAAGCTCTGAAGCTCTATCCAGAAAGAAACGGCTTTATCGCCCTGGCAGACAGAATTGATCAGTACTACAATGTGCTTGAAAAGATGCTCGACCATCAGACAGATATCTCCAGGCGTCACAGCGGAAACCTTGGGAACATGCCACGAAAGTACCTCGAGGGATGGGACTTCGAGGACCTGAGCGCGAACCGTGATCCGTTACATCCACGGTTAGTCACCCTTGACCCTGCTGGGAAGGGATGGGTTGACTTGACGAGGGCACTTCAGGCCGTAACGCTGACAGGACGCGGCTTTGGAGAACTTGTTCGACCGGTTGGCCCAGCTCCTTGCGAGACTTGGTCTCAACTTCCGCGTCATCGATACCTTCTTGCGTGCTGTGTCTCGGATATGGAGGATATCGTTAGAGACCATCGCAGTTCTAGCGATGACTATATCCGGCTAAGTGACGATCTTATATGGCATAATGCGGTCAACATCTCCGGAAGATACCATTGTGGCTGTGTTACTGCACATCATGGAGAACCAGTCCATGTACTTTTCCCATCTGCATTATCTCACAAGTTATGTGCCAGAGGGATTCCCATGCCTATCGAAGGTAGTGGTGCTATAGTGTTTGGACATAATCCGGGCTTTTCTTGGATTTGGGGAGATGTTGGTCCTCCTACGCAACAACAACCAGGAGAGGAGGTAACTGTCAGTCATCTATCAGACGAGGCAGATGCAGACAGTGGAGTTGGTGCGAGTCTCGTGACCTCCTCAACTGAGGACCATATCTCCTCAATACGGAGTTCGAGTGTATCACGTCAACTATCGTCAGTGGGGAGGTCGCCCGAGAGCAGAGCTGTTCCGTTGATCGAGAGCAAGTATTACGCACGAAGCCAATATACGGTTGGCATCCTGTGCGCGTTACCGGTTGAGCTGAAGGCAATACGAGTCCTGTTTGATCAAAGACACCAGAGCATGGCAAACGTGCTCGGTGACAACAATCAGTATGCACTGGGTGAGATATCACAGCATCTGGTGGTAGCAACATCTCTTCCAGCTGGAGAATATGGAACAAATGCAGCTGCATCAGCAATATCTGATATGACGCGCAGCTTCATGTCTATACAGTTCTGCTTATTGGTTGGCATCGCTGGTGGTGCACCCTCAGATAGTGATGATATCAGACTAGGCGACGTTGTTGTCAGTTTACCTACCAGCACATTCCCTGGTGTGATCCAGTACGATCTAGGGAAGGAGAATGAGGGAACCGACTTTGAGGTGACAGGCATATTGCGCCGACCGCCTCGCATCTTGACTAATGCTATTAGCAAGATCCGTTCGGACCCAGATATCGGGTTTGATGCCCTGAACCCATACCTTACAGAAATCGTCAAATCACTGCCATCTTATGGTAACCCGGGTCAAGAGCTGGACGTATTATTCCGCACTTCTTGTTCTCGCAGGAATTGCAAGCCCGACTGCTCACATCTTGAGACGCGAGTCCCACGGTTGACAACAGAACCCAGGATCCATTATGGACTGGTAGCATCGGGTAACCGTGTGATCAAAGATGCGACTTTGCGTGATCGGCTGTCACGCAAGTTCGGAGCGCTATGCTTTGAGATGGAAGCTGCGGGGGTAATGAATAGGGCAGATTGTCTTGTGATAAGAGGGATATGCGACTACAGTGATGCTCAGAAGAACAAGGTCTGGCAGAACTACGCTGCTGCTGTAGCCGCAGCATACGCTAAGCTTTTGCTGAGTGCGGTAGCGGTAGTGACCGACCTGCCCGGCAACTTGGTGAGACCAGAAAATGAGCCTGCGTTCAAGAGGCGAAGGATCAATACTGGCAATGAAGGGCATGAATAACACAGATATTGAGCCGTGAAAAGCATCTACGAGACTATGAGATATGCACTGAAATATGGAGATCCCCCACGAGACTCATGTTGGACCTTGTGTAGCTGACCTCTGCCATTCTTAATCACTGATTCACTATGTTTAGGCTAAGGAGCGTGATTACAGAAGATTCATTTGAGCAATGTGATACCATATCAACAGTCTGTCATTTTCACCAGAGTCACTTAATCACCCACCCAGTTTAACTATAAAAGCCACTGTACTCAAGTCTTTCTCGCTTCCAATTTTACCAAATACAAAACAACTGGCTTACAACTCAATTCAATAACTCAACCTAGATATACTTAAGCTTATTAAAACAAATTTCCACTATCAAAATGACCTACTCACACATTGGATACTTTCGCTTCGAGCAGAAGCCCGGCGTGACATATGACCGACCATCGTTCAAGCCTGTCGAAGATGCCTTTGGCGATCGCTTCAAGTCTGCATCCATCAGCGGGACAACAATGACCGTGGAGGTTTACATGAAGGACAAGTACTATGACTCAACACGAAACGAGGTGTATGATGCCTTGGAGGCCATGAAAATGAATGCTTATTTCGACCCCACCGACAACATGGTGTTCGAGACAAGCGGAGACAAGTTTGTCACGCACTGGCACAATGGCAGTGGTCGGATGCAGGAATGCACCAACTGCAGCAAGAGCCGTTACTGCACAAACCGCAAGTGAGGTGGGAAAGGCTAAAGGGCTAGACGAGGGATCTGGGAGGCGAAATGGATGGTATTAGGGCTACTCCTACGATAGCGTAGTATAAAATACAGCTACGGCTCATTGAACGAGACCATAGTAAGACTGATTTTTCCAAGTGATGTTTAAGCGTAGCTCCCATTAAATACTGGTGGTCGGATGCAATGTCGAAACAGCTCTCATCTAACCAAAAGGAAGCAAGCGGTCGGCGATACTAAGCTTAGAATAGACTCAGACTTTGCATTGAAAGCCTTCTGAAGTAAATATAAATTGAGAAAGTATTATATTAGTAACAGCTCTTGGTGCAACTATGTGAAACAAAACCGACAGGATCTCAAGAAGTAAGTGGCATACCTTCATCGTGATAAGATTAGGTGGTTTGCAAGTCAAAACACGGACTTAGGTAAAAGCGTGAAATAGGGCACCTTCGTATGACTTGGCCATACATGGCGGTACCAGCATTGAAACGAAGATTGGTCGCAAATCGATGTTCATTGAAGTATTCAAGCTCAGTCAGAATGGATAGTTGGGTATATAAACCCTCCGTAAGCCTCTGCTGTTTCCCAATTCTAAATTCACCACAAACGCGACAACCCAGTCAAGCATCTAACTTTATCAATATCCTCTCTAAAAGCAGCTTCAACATGGAAGCCCTTGGTTGTGCTACACACAAATACTTTTAGATTTGTATTTACGCAGAAACCGAGCGCAGCGGGAGGGACATTGCCATGTACATGTATACCCAGAAACCATCGAATTTCTTCGACGAGGATAAGTTGAAGTACAGGTTCTGGTGACTCCGCGATGCTACGTTCAGGATCGATTTCACTAAGCTTTCAGATGTCGATATTGAGAAGACAAAGAGGGACATGTGTGATGTCTTGGAAGGTTTAGATTTCTTCGACTCTTTTGAACGTTCCAGCATAGAGTTCAAGGAATGGGAGACAAAATATGCACCCCCTGATGGGGATAGTGACATTTACACAGAGTTCTACAAGATTCAGAATGATATTCGTGACTTTGAAGAGTCACGGGGGTGAGATTGCCCTTGCTCTTCTTGGGGTAGAGAATTTAGTTATAGATCATCGATCGCGGTCTAAATATACAGAGAAGCAGATATGACAGTAGACACAAACGAGACCTGGTACCCAAGAAGAAAGTCAAACCTGTTGGCCCATCTGACTTTAATCTTGGTCCTGTTGCTATCTGCTTGTCTCCCAGGCTTATTCCTATGGGCTTCTAACTTCTCCAATTGATTTAAATGTAAACTAGTAATCCGGTAGCCAAGCCAGCTTTGGAACGAAACCCGACATTTGCGTATACTCTTCTTCATCAACCTCCTTTCCCGTCTCTAAGTCTGTCACTGTAATCTTTAGCGCATCACCTTTTGAAAGGCTATCCTTGAACTTTCCGGCAGAAAGAACCCTTGTTGCAGTTGGTTTGCGACATCGGTTTGTGTTTGGCGGTCCCGAACCATCTCTTCCACGTCCCATTCCTAGTCGTGTCACCTGTCCGATAAAATCGGGGTTACCGACTACATCAGGAGCAGTAGATTCTGCACCAGCAGTAAAGACGTCGATACGGTAGCTGGAGGTTGTACAGCCAACTTCAGTGAAAACCACATAAGGAATCAGCTCTCTCTTTTTAGTGCTTTTGAGAGAGTTGGTAGCTGCGGTCATGTCTTGGCCCGGCAACCCGGCAGGCAAAACTATTGCCTTGCCTCCACTGGGTACAGCACGACGAACACCCCTTTCTTCGGCAGTCTTGCGAGTTGAGAAGTCAAGGCTTGCCGGTTCGCCGTACATGTAACCAAGTGCGCGAGTATCCTTAGCCATATCACCGATTGTCGTATATCGCCAACGGCGAGGGTCGTCATAGTCAATGTCGGTTCCGTTGTTGATGAACGGTTGCAGCGGGAAGCGGGAGGTGAATTGGTTCTCAGGATTCGCATCCATGAATATGCCAGCCAGGCGGTCCATATTTGCGTGATATGATAAGAAGATGGGGTCAAAAGCAGTGTAAGTGTTGTCAGCCTGAGCCGTGTCAGTCAGTAGGCCTCTCTTCGTAATGTCTAAAGTTGTGACCTACCATATCAGGTCCAACCCAGCCGTGGAAGTTATCATGCACCTGCTCAAACAAGCCATCGAAGTCGAAACGAAATGGATAGTCCTTATCAGGCTGATCATCAGTGAAATCAGTAATGTTAGCCCACGGCACTCCAAAGTGCTGTGCTGACTCAGAGGTTGTATAAGTCTTCTGCTCTAGTGCGTGGGCTATCTGGTCGTGGTAAATCTTGAAAAGCTCAATCTTCTCTTTCCAGCCCTTCGCATCAGGGCCCTCTGTCAAGATAGGGTTTCGAGCCACGGTACTACTCTTGCCATCTTTCGACTTCCCGTTCAACGCTTTGGCAAATCGCAGTGGATTTTGTCGAGTTTCACCAGAAGGATGCTGGTATGTCTCTTCAAGAAACATTGGAGGAATGCCGGCAAACTTCGACGTTGGGCATGCAGCCTCTTTGGCAAACCCATTCCAGTAGGGGATGGGGAAGTCCATGAGTTCTTCGACATAGCGAAGGTAAGCACGATGCCACATAAATGTTGCTTCCTGGTAGTGGAGACACCAATATGCGTCTGCAGTGTCAATTAGCGGACATTATCTGTTCTTGAGGCATCTTTCGCTCACGGAGGACTCCTAGCTCTTGCCATTTGGATCCTAACTCCCTCACCCTGAGCACATCGTCTAGCTTAGCCTGGTAGGCTACAAGTTCTTCTGGGCTCAGACTCATGATGTCCCTCCTGACTCTATAGGCTATGGGAGGGTCAACGGGATCAGGAATTACGGGACTCTGCGAAGGTTCGGCTGTTGAATCTTTTGGAAATCCATGATTTACCCAGTTGCGAAATACCTCGAGGGCAGCTTCAGGCCAGTAGTGGTCCGGGTTGCGGGTTACAGGCATCGCCTGGGATCGCAGATGCTTATAGATACCAGCAGCCCGCTTCTTGACATCGTCGTAGTTAGAAAGATCCCATTTACCCCAGTACTGCATTTCACCAATCCATGTTTGGCCAACTCCCTCGGGGTCAACGGTAATCCAGTAAGGTGCTTTGATCATTGGTAGGATATCATCTTCCCAATTGGCTACCTTCGGGCTGTCTCCCGTAGATGTTGGTGGTTTCATCGCGATTATCTGGAGAAGTATGATACGAATATTGCGGCGAGATCGTTATTATTATTGTGGGGTAGAATGGTAAATAAATGAAGACTGTATGTATACCTCTGCTTGGGGAGACTTGGAGGAATCAGACCAAGCACTGCGCCGAGGGTAGCACTCGCTGTCCTCCCTCGCGTTCCCAAAAGGACTAGCTACAGATAAGACCTCCCGAACATCTCAGAAAAGGCTAGTATGCGAGAAGGTGGCGAGCTGAATTTTAGTCCGGTTACCCCTCTTAGTCCCGCATAGATCTTGCATCGCAAATGAGAGACTCGAGTAATACCAAGAATGACCAGGAGTCTAGACCTTTCGTTGTCTTACATCTCAACCGCTGGACTACTCGCCCCACTGCCATCGTGGTATGTGATGAGAGAGAATCTCACTACATACGAGACACGCATTTCATGCACACACGCTATTGCAAAGGAGAGAAATGTTCGGCTCATCTAGCCTCTTACGTGGTAATGATACCACTGACATCCACATCCGCCACGGATTGGTGCAAGGTAGCCAAAGTAGTATGATGCTGATAACGAACTCAATCACCGCGTCATTAAAAAAATCAGTTTTCTGTAAAAGCGGCAACGCTGTGCAAGCCTTTTCTGCAGTTTTTAACTACTTCCTTTGGTGGGTTTTGCTAACATTTATTGAGAACTCAGTACAGGAATCAATGACGATGTATCTAGCTCAACGGGGTAAATGCCTTGAAATCTTTCTAATAGATGATCTTTGGCTTGATGGATTGGAAGTCCGGCCCATTTGGAGGACTAGGCTCCGGCATACCCATGTAGTCTGGTGGTCCCTCCTTCGCCGCTCCTCTAACCTCCATTACCTTGAGATCAGATGTCGTTACGACAGCATTGACCTCACCGCTCTCCAAAGCCATCATCTTACTTGTGATAGCAATTCTTGGAGGCGCTTCCTGAACCTTTGGCTCAATAATCGGCTTCTGCACATACGGCTCAGTGTACGTAATCGCAGGCTGAGGTTTTCCTGGCCACTGCTTGGATGCTTTCGCTGGCTTGGGACCTACGATACCAGAGACACTCATGAAGATGTAGTCTGCAAACTGACTTCCGTAGTGAACGTAACGGCCGCCGTTGTTTTGATCAAAAATATCGCTGACATTGAGGTCGCGGCTGCCATCATCTGTTTTCAGGCCCTTGGGGATCGAGACTCGGAGATGCAGTCCCATGTTCTGGGTAATATCACCACGATCACACCAGTCGAAGACACCATCTGGTACAGGGCTCATTTCTCGGACATTTCCTCGTCGCTTGCCTGTGCGATCAAGTAGGAAAGAAGAGAAATCTGCGTCGTAGATGTACAGAGCTACGGGGTCTTTGACTGAGATGGTGGCTGGGATTGGAAGTACTTTATCGTGGGCAAGACGACAGACTTCGTTGACTGCTGCACCAATCTGGCTATCGTTAACTTCAAGATATCTCGTAAAAAGTTGGATCTCTTACAGTGGGATCAGAATTTCTTCCTGGGTTACCGTAGGAAGATCCATCTCCACAGAGTGTAATCATGTTTGTGATGGGCTCTCCATACACCAAATCAGTTCGAGTAACAGTAGCTTGAGCAGCAATATCAATCTCAGCACTGAGGCTGTTGTTGATTTGGATCAGGTGAGCAATTGTACCAGTGTTGGTGTGACTGTTCCATTTGTTAAAGATGTCATAGGTTCCATCCTCCTTGACTAGATCGTCACCTTTGATCTGATCTGCAAAATCAGGATTCAGCTTCTTGTAAATATTGAGGATCTTGTTGTTTCTCTCAAACTCTTGTGGCGCGGGTTTCTTGATGGCGGTTTCCGTGAGAATGGGGTTATGCTTAGCTAGCTCTTCCCAATACTAGTGATCAGTTGGTATGAGATCTATAGGAGATATTGTTCTTCACCTACCTCCGGACCCTCACAGGTGAAGCTCACTACCTGAATATCTCCGTCTACCTTTTTTGTGGACCATTCAAGGTACTCATCCATCACCCAGCGGTCCTCACGCTGCTGGGAAATCTGAATAGTCTCATCTTCTCCCGTCTGCGGGTTCTTTTGGTGAAACTTGCGGATCAGTGGAGGTACGCCGCGGCCTGGAGGAGCACGCTGATTCTCGGGATCCTCAGCATACGCCCATCGCGCATCATCTGTTGGCTGTCTGATTCTGACCTAGACCCAGTCAGAATGAGGTCCATAAGGTTGGTTGCGTACTTACATTCAGTGGGAAGCCAACCCAGGTGATGGGCACAGAGGGTAAGGACGGATCATAGGCGAATTGAGTGGGGTTGAAGAACTGAGTAAGAATTGTTCTTCCTGGCTGTCTGCCTGCTATCTCGTCACTGAACCAGCCATCGACAGTCTTGGACCATCTGTCAAGCTGATCATCTTCGAAGTCCTTCAAGAAGGCAGGAGGGTGAAACTTGTCAAGTGTCTGAAGTCCAGGCATTTTCCTTGACGAGAGGTGTAACTGACTCTACTAAACAGTTAGACTCGATAATCCTCAATGGATTCGCGAGATGAGCGCCAACGTTGGTGGGAAATGCTATGGCTCTTGTGTTCGGGGACACCTGAGTGCTAAGAAATTAAGCACTGAGTTGCCAGTCTCCGGAGGTAATATTCCGAGTTATGTGACAGGAACTGCATATGTTCCCGATCACCAAAGTCTCAGCATTTTGAGGCTGGCTGAAACTCAATTGACAATCAGTCGCTCATGCAGATATTCTCACCGCATAAGCTCGTGTTGATGAAGGCTATTGATCTCTTGGCCCCTCTTTGAGCGGTGAAGGCACAGAAATGCATGCAGGAGACTCCCAGCTCAGAGCTTCGGAGCATGTGAGAGCTCAGCCCTTCTTAATTGGTATACCTGCGTGTCTTACTTGGGTAGCTATCGCGTATTTCAACGAATGGAACCAAGATCACCGCGTCACCCAAAGCCATTGGTGATCAGGGTTGCGGGGAGATATGTCTCTTTGTGGTACAAGTGCCTATCTTACATCAATAATGTCAAGCAATAGCGTAGCTGACTTTGGTCTGGAACGGGCTGCGTGCGGGGTATCGCCAATGTCTCAGTTACAGATCGTAAACGGAACATTAGTGGGTGGGCCGAGCCTAGCCCCAGAAGGAACTCGGCTGGCCTGGAGTAAGCCACAAACAGCGAATTTGCTAATCGCAGACAGGTGAGTGGTCAGAAAAGTTACGCCAAAACACCATTCACACATGCTGGACGCCGAGAAAGGACTGCCCGTATGCACCGGACGTATGTGATGCAACCTTGGTGTATCTGCGATGTGACAAGGCTTGGGGAGCCAAGTCTCTGACCGATTCACTTGGGACACACAGAGACAGATCACTTGCTCCCCTCGATATCCGCCCATCAATAGCTCGGCATAAATCCCAACTGCTGTCTTTCCGGACCTTTGTCCTACTCTCAGTCGCAGTTCTTACACCAAGAGCAACAATGGCAGACCCCAAGCGTGGAAACTACGAAGACATCAACCAGAAACTCTGGTATCGAAAGTTCATCCGAGGTATCAATCCTCAAGGAGGCCAACCATACCCTGATCAAGACACCCCTGCAACGGAGGAACAGCTCAAAGATGACTTTGTTGATTACTGGGGTAGCCGCCTCAAGACTGATGAAGCCTTTCGAAAGCACAACACTTACAACGAGTTAATGTCACAGTTTTGGGGTGCGTAGACAGACATGTCACTGCTGGACTGCTGAGCTAACTGGATGCAGAGGATGACGATATCATCTTGCAGACATATGCTGTCGCAGATGGCCAAACCGTCCCTAGAAACAAGCAGAAGGAATGGTTCAGATCAGAACTTCGCTTCATCTCAGTCATCTTTCCTGCTGATGCAAATCATAAGAAGGGGGACAAGGCACCAATTGCTTCGGTGTCATGGGCGCCTTGGTTTGTTCTCATCGCAGCGTGAGTCAATACCTGCGCAACAGTATTGCAGGCTAATATAGTTTTCAGCTCCTCTGCCATTCATTCAGAGAAAGACATTCTGCACATCATGAGTTGGTCGCGCGAAGACGGGCAGTTTAGATACTATGCTGTAAGTGCATTGCCCCTACTTCTCCCAGCAGGCTGGTTGTTAAACATCGCAGCGCGACCTCATCATGAATGGGGAAGCCACGGGGCAGCATGGTTGGGTTTATTTGTGCTCCTCAATGGATGCATTCGACGCCCCGGGCAAAGCGTACCTCGGTCCTCTGAATGGCCATGTGAATGGAGGTATTGTGATGAAAGAGATCCACAAGTAGGTTTCCGTCGGAACACTGGACCATAACTGCGCTAATATGACGATAGACCATGGATGCACTGGCTCGTCGGTGGCCGAGGAGTAACTGATCTTCTTGACTTTGGACTCGCGAACGAGCTTATGGAGGCCCCATGGCTCACCCATCCTGGATTCCCTCCCCTTTACGGAGCAAGTGTTCAATCCGGTGAAACTTTCGAAAGAATCGTGCTAGACTCACTCAGAGTATGGTTTACTAGCCGACGACACAAGGACTTTATGACTGCCAGTGGGGAGACGGAAGAGCGCCCGCGTAACATCCAGCGCTGGGCAGCTCACTTCTTCTTAACGACGAACATCAACATTGCTGCCACTTCAAACAACGCGAATATTGTACCATCGGATCATTTCTTTAGTTATGAGATGCTCAGAGGGTACAGTGATCTTTTGGTGAGTTGCCTCATCCACGCCATCCGTTCCGGAAGAATCAATACACTAATAAACCATCATAGCCGAATAGGAACATGTACGACAAGAAGTGGCTAGCGGCTCACGTACTGCCCGAAACACCCGCTGCTCTAACAACCTGGAATGAGGAACAGTTCGGAAGCGCCAAGCACAAGTACTACACTCAAGAAAAGTGGTTCCAAAAGTATTCTATTGCATCATTTGGTTACGATGGACCCTCTTATCTTTGGGCATCTCGCGAACTTAAGTTATGTACCCTTCAAGAGGTATCCAATGAGAAAGACGCTCAGCTCGTTGTCCCAAAGAATGTCCTTGCCGGTGGCATCATGATGGGAACCCTGGAAGACGGTGCAGAAGATATTCGTGGAGGGGATCAAACAAACTTTGCTGTTCAACAATGGGGCGAGGGTGATAACCCCTGGGTCATTCTTCAAAGCTCTGTCGATGATGCGCACGGTGTGTGGATGGCGCAGAGGATGTTCCTGGGTGACGATAAGAATGCAGCACGATGTCAGCTCTTTTCGGAGAAGACCTTCAACGCTCTGCAGATGGTGGACTTCTGGAATCCAATCTACTCGTGGAGACGCCTTAAGTTGATGCAGTACATCCCTGTTGCAGCTCAACTCGTCGATACGCCTACGAAGGACCCAGTCACAGGCGAAGACGTTTACACATACGATCTCGAGCAAAACTTCATCGATGCTGTAAAGAAGAGAATGAGCGGAAAGGGCGATCTCAAGAAACTTCAAGATCGATGGCCAGAGGCTGAGTTTCTTCTGAATTTGGAGAAGCCACTTATCGAGCATCAGATACGCATTTCTAACTACACCAACCAAGTCGCACAGAACCTCGGCGACGCCACATGGATTCTAAATTATCTCAAGCTCGCTGAATCCCGCCGCAGGATGTTCCGCCCCATGCCGATGAACTTCTTTGGAAGTAACATCCCATACTGTTTAGCAATGCCACTTGGCCACCCATGGCTAGAGATGACAGAACAAGCGTCTGTACGACCGATCCCAAAGAGAGGTGTTGATGTTTTGAAGGGTTGGTTGGAATCGCTGGCTGGTGCCGATCCGAACGTAATTCCTCAGAAGCAGACTCTGAAGGAGATCAATAAGATGATCAAGGAAAACGTGAAGCAGGATACTGTTGGGTTGCCTGTTAACTTGCTGCCGAGGCCATCGACAATGAGAATGGCTTGTCAGAGGTTCATTGCGGTGACGAATCCCGAGACTTCAGAACGACCTCATAGTTGCCCCTTCATGGCGGGAGAGCACCTGGCTTCGGCCCATACAGCGGTTGAGGCTTGAGTCTTGTAGTCTAATAGATATTATCATTCTTTCAGTCCAATTGACTAGGTTGTAAAGCTTATCATGATTCCGTTCAGACCCAAACCCCACAATCATAGACCTTAGTGAACTGGTTTTAACACCAATCTCGGCCGTCCTCTCCAACTGTGGCTATTCAAATCGCCATCATGTCATGATTTCGGGGATGAGTGTCGGTATGTTTTTAATTATGCAATCGCGGGGTTGCAAATACAACCGGTCGTATCTAAATGAATAGAAGCTGTGCGCTATCATCTTTCTAATTTGAAATCATGGAATAACATCTCGATCGCTTACATCGACTATATACTAATTTTACATAACAAACGCCCCTCATTGTTCAGCGGCTCACCCAGTGGGAGAACCCTATATCCCTCCTTCAAATTGTCGATCTTGGCAATGCCCGAGCTGATAGGCATAGTACGGCCGTTCGACATGGTCTTGACTGACCACTGCAGGAATGTGAGATGAGGGTAATTCGTTTCCACCGACATCTCCAGGTTCTCATCAAAAGCTACATCTGGGCCTTGAACAAGCATAGTTGTAGTCCGTCTCTTCTGATTCGATGTATCAGGTGCCAATAGCTTCATCTTCACATAGACCGGTTCATTCCCTGTCGATACCTTCAGGCCCCGCGCCATAAGAATGTCAACTTGGAGTCGTATCTGAGTTGATTGTGGCGAGGCTTTGACCACATATCCCAAACTTCCATGGAACATCGCTTGATTTAGACTCTTGCAGAAGTCCTCGGTCTGACAGTTCAGAGCAGCCATCTGAACGCCATGTCTCCAACATTGGAGGGGATCGAAGTTGGATGAATCAACCCGGTTTGGATCCGGATACACGCGAACAAGATGTTGTGTTCCTGCTAATTCGAGCGAACGGTGGTCTTTTGTATGTTTCTTGAAATTTCGCTCTGAGACGGAGTAGATGAAATTCCGATGTGTGTCAAACTCTGCATCTTTAGGTAGTCGTCTGCTCGCTCCATATACGGCAAGACTCTGTAGTAAATCGCCTGGCAGATCTTGACAGTCCCCCCTCTCAAGATCTTCTTGAGGCCCATCCAAGTTGAGGTATTCAGGGGCCAGCGTTTCCTGAAGTGGTTCTGGATTTTGAGCCACCTTGACTTTCAGCAGGATCTTTCCGCGTAGCTGGTTAGGCGAAGGGAGTTTCTGTGAAGATCCATTAAGTGGCTCGACCACCAAACTCGATCTGAATACCTCAAGCATTGTGCGAGCCATGATATCCCTCTGAGACGAACTGCAGTGCACTTCCAGTGATAGCCACAAAGGCAAGTCAGAAGCAAAGAAAGCATAATTGTTGATAGTCTCAATGACAGATCGGAAGCTGATAGACGTAGTCAAACTGTACCCGTGCTTGACGATCGGCTGCCCGTCCCGTCCATCCCAGCAGTCGACCTCCACAGATCGACAGCCTTGTGAAAGCGTTGCGATATAGCCTTTGAGCTTGGAGCGGGCGGCGACTTGGCGGCCCCGGAGGTACGTGTTGTGAGAAGATGAGATGAAGTATTCGTTGATGGGACGATTGAGGGTATTATGCAGAGGGGTGCTGCGGATAGCTGAATTTTCTTCCGAGAATAGATGAGCGACTAGGTCGTCTACTGAAGTGTCTGGCATCGGTTTGATTTCTTCCTTGGAGCATCTCGAATCGACGAGCGTACTAGAAGAGTCGCTAAAGACTTCTGGAGTCTTTTCCATGTCGGCTTTCTTTTCTTTCCCTCCTACCTCTTTCAGAAACTCTGACAGTTCTTTCTGAGATATTGGACCGATTGGAGGATTATTTGCTTCCCGCTTTAAAATCATCTCTAACAGAAGCTGATTGAAGTCTGATGGAGAAGCTCGAGTGAATCTGTTTGCATCGCCATTCTTGATCGGTTCCGACTTTTGAAGCTCTTCGATGTCTGTTTGAGCGCGCTGAATGGGCCTAGGAACCTCTCGGACAGGTGTTCCTCTTTCGGCGTCAGACAATGTTACGGCCCTGCCGTACATCATAAGATGCGCCATGTCGAGAAGGGCGGGTAGAAGAAAGACGAATGTGAGTACGATAACATGCCAGCAAAGAATGATATAGGCGACAAGCATCCTGCCAGAATGACTAGCGAGCCCAGGAACAAAGCCGATGTGAAGTGCGAACAAGGCCAGTCTTGAAACTGAAAGAATACCAGTGAGTGAATAAAGCATGCAAATCTGGTCCATAAAGTCATTGCTAGCAGCTGAACAAGCTCACATCCTAGTAGGATACCAAGCTGAACAGAGGTGTAAGTTTGCAAGCCCCCAATGACGCTCCCTCGGAGGAACATCAAAGAGAACAAAACCAAAGCATAGTATTGTCTTCCAGATTCTGGGTTTTTGTTCAGCCGGCCAGGACTTTGAATAACAAGTGAGCCCATTTCGGAGTCCCGTGTCCAACTCCACCAGAAACCTGCCAACAGCACAATTAAGATGATGATTGCCATGGCTGAGTTACGATATCCAAAAATCTGATCGTCGAGAAATTGGTAGGTTGCCCACGCACTGATCGGCAACATGAAACAGCTGAGAAAAAGCCTGACAACAGTCCAGTATCGGTCTTTGAGTTGCGCTCCAAGCGTCGAGATAGTGAGTTTCGGCTTTGGTTTGCGGATGCTCAGCCTGAAGCTGATGTATGATGATAAGTAAAGAAAGAAGAAAATAATGAGCGATAGGACGAAGGTATTCATCCAGCTTTGAGGCTTCACCGGTGAGCCCGTCATCTGCGTTAAGAGCTCTAATCCCGGAGCCCCAGTGATTGTGCCATTGTGTTCGTAAATGCCGTCTTTCACACCGGCTCGTGGGTAAGGAGAGTTGGTTTCTACCAGCCCAGCCGGTAGCATCAGAGTAGACCAGCTACAGAGTCCGACAAGAGGTTGGAAGAAGCCGGGGTATCGAAGGCTCAAGGCGCCTGAAAAGAAGATGAACTGGATATAAGCTAGAAGATCGATGGCGCGTACGATACGGCCGTTCTTCGTGGTTAATGATTTGGTGGTTTGCTGGGCCGGCCAACATGCTGCGATACAGGTCAAAACGAAAGTGGCCATGGGGAGCCACAGACTGAGAAGGCGGATGGGCTCCTGAGCAGCGGGAGTTAGAATCGACCGGATACAAGAGAGTGATTCGTTGTCTTTTGTTGTAATCTCCAGGGTTGTTCGGAAAGTATCGAGAAAAGCCGATCGCTTGAATGAAGATGCGATGGTGAAATGAGCTCTGGGGCCGAGCCATTCGGAAGTGTAGCAGGACATGTTGACGATCTCTCCTGAAAGTTCCTTGATGTCGCTCCCATAGTCAATGACCGTAAATCTTGGTATGACATGGCCGACATCAATCTCGCAAGCATTCCGATCCGCCTGCCCAGCGATAACATCAAACCGCCACTCGAACCCATCCCTCCCTTGTTCAACCCCAGCGCGAAAACTCTCAGGAATGAGCGACTTATTAGTAACCGCATCAGCGCAGTCTTGAAACTGCACATATGCAGCCTGACAGCTTGCTGCCAAGAGCGTGAAAGGAGTTACTCTTGACAGCTTCATTGCTATCTCGATTCGGCCATGGCGGGATGTGAGAGATCAAATTGGGCTGCAGGTGGATCTTTCTTTTTCTACATGCTGGCTTTTCTCCCTCTTTTCTTTCCAGCTGGAGAACACTAATGACTAATCTCGTGGGGGCTATTAATAGGTGAAACGGCCAAGAGGTGTCTAGTGGTGTTTATTTTAGGGCGGACATACGAGATGGTCCACTTCGGAACATGCCATTGTCGTCTTGACCGATGTTTGAATGGTAATGTAGCCTTAGAAATATCTAAATTGGTATATTGGACCCCTAGAAAAGTATGTGCCGTCGCATCAGGATTCTCTCTTGGCTCTTTATCGAGGCTATTTTCATACTCGTGGATCGCATTCCTCTCAGCTCAAAAGCCGAATCCGAGGATGGGGAACCGAGGCTGTCAGGGGTATCCTTGCAGGCATTGAACCGAGCCATACCAGAATCATTTCAGTGGGGGCTATCATTGAACTCTGCATGATGTCATTACCCTAGAGAATGTCAGAATTTAAACTTTTTGTTTTCTTGTCTACGAGGCAATATGGTCGGGATTGAGTAGTAATATTTCTCCAGTTCAGCTAATACTTAAAAGCAAGTACTTCGAATTAGTTTATGTTTGTGTAAACTTCATCAGTATCTTGGGAAGATGGAGAAAAGCAGTTTTGCAAAAGCTTATTCGGTAGTAAGTATGCATTTGACTAAGAGTGTATGTTGGAACCGAACTGTACTACCCTCACATAAAATCTGTCCCAGAATCAAGATTGCCGTTTGTAAATTGAGAGCTCGACTGAAGGGTTTGTCCGTCTCAAATGATTTGAGCCTGGAGTAATCTTTGTCGGGCATTCGGCTTGCCATGGAGTGATAGCAAAACATTATTTACATTTTGACCAATGACGAATGAAGAGAAAACCCACAAGTTCTATGATCGTAGCGTCTAATCAAGTGTCGATACCATTACCGGAACTGGAAGCAGTTTTGATGTCAGCTCGGGTTGGTGGACCAGTGTAAGAAACACGTGAGAATTCCCTCTCAGCTCCATTTCCTGACGACTCGATTTTCAGTGCTGTTCGTTCCGGTCAAGCATTTAAAAAAGATCACGAGAATTCACCTTACAGCGACTATGGAGATGCGACACTTGAGTCTTGAAGGCTCCCTTTAGATCAGACCGTCAGAGCTTACATACCGGCTTATAATAAAGAGGATCAGCATCAGCCTTTCGAGCGGACCTGACGATTATCACACACGCGATACCCCTGGACCCTTAATTTAGTGCGACTATCATCGTTTGTTATCTCATGTAACCTTTTCTGCATCTCTCTTTTCAACATCACACCAAGTGCACGCAATTCTCGTATAGCCCTTTCTGTAACAGCCTCTCTTTATCCGGGTTCTCAGAGCTTTTAGTTGGAGTTTTATGCTTTATCAGCGTTTATTTCTGCATTTCTGAACCTATGAGAGGAGCGCTGGTGCTTAGAAAGCAGTCCAAAGATAAGCACTTGCTTACGCATCGTTAGCAATGGTTGGTGATTTGATGATGGCATCGCATCTGGTGCGGGGGTGTCGACTGCGCCGCTGATGTCGTCAACCATTGAAGGTATAAAGGAACATGAAAACCCCGAAAGTACCTTGCCGAAATTATCTCCAATTGATCCTAAAGCGTCCCGCTCGATTTGTTGTTGCGACCCAGACTCCGACATGGACACTTATCTTGACCCAATCAACCGCAAGTTTGCGGATGCGGCCGCTGAAGGTCCACCACTGTACACTAAGACCTATCAGGAAGCTCGTGACATTTTGGAAGGCATTCAGAGCTACAAGACCGCGTCCGACATCAAGACCGAAGAGATTAAAGTTCCAGTCAACGGTGAAGATGTCACAACGGTCATATTTCGTCCTGCCAGTGCTCAGGGCACGCTGAACATGATCTTTTACACGCACGGTGGCGGATGGATTCTTGGAAGGTTAGTCAACCACCAACGGGCCACGATAACATGCTGACAAGTGCAGTCCAACTGCGCATGGGGCTTTGATGGAGGACTTTGCACGCCAAACCGGGGCTGCTGTCGTCTTTCCTTACTACACTCCGGCACCTGAGGCCCAGTATCCTGTTCAGTTTGAGCAGGTTTACGGAGTCCTTGATCATTTCGTGAACAACGGTGATAAGTATAGTCTCAAAGTTGACAGTTTTGGCCTCGCTGGTGACAGTGTAGGAGGTAAGTACTCCCATCTCTTCTTCCTTTTGGGCTGTCTAACCTGTTGCCAGGACATATGGCCATCGCAATGACCCAACTCGCCCAGAATCGCAAGCTCCCCTCCAAGATTGGCCAAATTGTCCTCCTCTATCCTGTCACAGACACTCACAGTAAATCAGAAACTTACAAGACATTCAAAGATGGACCTTACCTCTCCGAAAAGACTATGGACTGGATGATCCCCGCCTTTCTCCCAAACGAAGAAGACAGAAAGCTCCCATTGACCTCACCCCTTCAGTATGCTCCGGACGAAGTTCTGGCCAAGTTTCCGCCGACGACTGTTTTTCTTTCCGGCGCGGACCCTTTGATTGGGGAAGGTGAAGCTTTTGGTCATCGTCTGCAACAGCTTGGCGTTGATGCGGCGGTTATCAAAGCGGATGGACAAGTTCATGATTTCGCTATGTTGGCACCTGTCCGAGTTTCTCCGACAGCTCGATCTGTGGTTGAACTTGCGTCTTTGAAGTTGTCGAAAGCATTTTCTGATAAGTGAAAGCATCTGAGATTTCCCTCATGTAGTTTCATGAACAGATATCATCATTAGACAAGAGAGGTGGTAATAATTGTATCTTAATATAAAGAATTCAGTTGATTGCCGAAATGATATGAGGATTTATTATCATAATTTCATCTTACACAAAACCTCCAGGGAGCTCTATATTAATCTATTTACCCCCCTGAAAAATTATATCCAATAAGAGAGCCTGCTGAATATGCTCTATACCTTCTACTGTTTAACCGAGCTCGCCAGCTTAATGCCAAACTGCATAAACTCCTGGGTGCATTTCAGGTTCGCCTCCGGAATTGACTTTTCCCTCTCCCACCTCTCTAAAATCACCCTGGCCTTATCCAGCTCTTCCCAGACCTGGATGAACTTATTTGAAGTAGTAGAGCCCAGGCTTGCAAAAGCCCTCTTCATCGCATCTGGTTTGGCAACCTGGATTGCACGGTCATCGGGAATAGGATGGATTGCAGCTTTGTTCTGATTCGCCGTCTTGACGGACAGAATACTGGCCTTGACGCAGTAAATTATCATGGCAGCAAGACCGGCTCCCAGGGCCGTAGCAACACTAGAACCAGTCAAGTTCTTGCCAGACTTGGAGCCCTCGCCGGATTTAGACGACCCGCCTTTGATCTGATCTTGGACTACGTCGACGCCTGGCAAGATGTAAGTAATGCCGACTTCAGGTGTCCATTGGAACACAGTGCCGTTTGAATAGGCTGCACCAATACGGAAGAAGCTATTGGGCCATGGACCACTTGGATAGTCAAGCTCAGTGAACTTGCCCTTGTCAGGTGCAGAGCAAAACATCAACACCTTGTTTTCTACAGCCCGCTTCAAAACGGCATGTACTATGGGAACGGATTAGTAAGATCCTCATTAGCTAGCAGAGACAACTCACATTCTTCCTTCATGTGGTCTTTACCGCTTTCAATCGGCAAGGTCCATGACATGGAGATGATGGTAGCGTTCTTATCCAACGCTGCTTGGATTGCCTACTAGACATGAGCTTCCGGAGTTATGCAACGGCGAGTGTTGGTATAACTTACGCGTGCTGCATACCTTGGATCGATGGTGCTTTTGCCATCTGCACTGTTATAGGTCTTCAGACGTATCGGATAGACTTTGGCCATTGGGCAGACACGTAGAATCATGCTAGCCATGGTTGTACCATGGCCCTGAGCCGACAAGTACGGCGGGTTAACTCTCTCATCGTGAAAGTCAAAACTCTTTCCTTCAAGAACTTGGTCTGGCCGGCCAATCTCAAACTTATCGACACCATCGTCAATCAATGCGATGACAACATCACTCTCAACTCGCTCCGTCGTGCCCGAGTTTTGCCTTGTTTCAAGAAAGTTTGTGACTGTATCCTCCCAGTACGGAGCCATGGCGCTCGCGAAATTTTCAATCGATCTCAACCATCGGTCTTCATTTACACCCTGGTCCGGAGTCGAAATGGTCGTCGGGGACACAATATTAGATGCCACTCCGAGTGTGCTTCCTGTTGCTGGATCAACTAATTTGACCCGGATGTGACCGGACTTGTTGCCGCTGAACGATAGACTATCGCTAATCCGGAGTTGCGCTTCATGGGGCGATTCTCGATTCTTATTGAGTCTGCGTTCAAACCCCATAATTCGTTGATTGATCCAATGCGGGCTATCATAGGTCTTCTCGACTGTCAGTCTCTGAACAAAATGTGCATTCAGTTACATAACATACCATATGAGGTGCTGGTGGGATTATTTCCACTTCTTGAAGGTGAGGCAGCAAGGGTAAAGCATCCTGTTCGCTCCAGGCTCTAAGAACAGCATTGCTGCCACTCCAGATCAGAGTAAGCTTCCTCAACTGTCGCTCTGCAGGCGAGTTAACACTCTCTGAGTCATCTGAAGGTGATCTCTCCTCCACTGCTACTTTACTGCTAATATGAAGTATGGTCTCTGGATCCAAATCCGTCTTCTGCCAGTCCAGATGCTCAATAACGAACTTCTCCAGGGCTGATTGTATCACTTCATCGCTATGGACCTTTTGACCCGAGTCTCCAGAATCCTCAACTGATAGCTTGATGATATGACGCACTCCTTTCTTGTATAACCAATCAAGAAAATATTTCACGTCCTTGCGGCTGTTGGCTCCTGGCAGAGTGGCTTTAGCCTGATGGGATAGTTTGTCCTGGCGATCTGTTGAACGGCCCTTTACCAAAACTTCAACGCGTGGAAACGTTGCGTACTGGAGGACGGGATCGAATTTGTAGCCATCCACAGCGTTTTCGCCGAACCTCTTGGTGAATTCTTTCCATGGTATCGGACATGGTAGACCACGATAGTCGAAACCTATCTGGATATCATCCATATTTTTGCCGTATAAAAAGAACATGACCATCTCTGCGTTGCGCGTCCTCATATAATAAAGCTTGAGCTTCTGCAAAACCATATCCGAGTTCTTTACACGGTTCTTTAAAGCACTCTGAAAATCAGGGTTCTTCTTAGAGGAGGAACTCGGTTTTACCACTCGCTTCTCACTCTCAGCCTCTCTTTCCGGGCGAGCTGTATTACTTCTCTTGATGCCAGTGTTCGACGTTGGTTCAGTATGCCGGGACGGGTATAGAGCATCAGTGTCATTTGCCTCAAGCCCATTTGTTCTGGGAGACCGAAACCGACTTCCATCTCTCTCGGTCGCATCTCGATCTCTTAAACGATCATTTATGGCAGGTGCTCCAGCCTGTTCGAGTCTGGCACGTTCCTCTTCCTTTTTCTGCTGTCTTATTCGCTCACGGTCATCTGTAGAAGCGGCTGGGCCACTACTACGACCGTACCTTTCGGCATCTCGGTCTCCGGGCGCTTTGACTGTGGGAATGGTCTTTGACTCTCTCGTGTTGGCATGTAACCTGGGTTCTCTGGGAGGGGCTCTCTCTGCTTCCTTTTGAGCCTCTTTAGACTCCTTTTTTCTCCGTTGCGCGGCCTGGGCGGTGCGATACTGCTCCATGTAAGTCTTCCTAGTGTTTGCATGCTCCTGGAAAACTGAGCAGCCATTTTGATCGGATATGTCGAGAAACGTCTTTGCTGATTTCGGCTTGTTAAGCCTTGCCATGAAGTCTCTTTGGATCATCAAGTCGATGAGTGCTGATCTCGAATCTGTGCAGTCCCTGAACTGTACTGCATGGTGCATCGGCGTCTTGCCCGTGTGATCGGTCATACTCAACGCCTCGTCGCTGGCGTTTTCGATCAGCATCTTCATAGTCTCGGGTTTCAACTTCTCGCCAAAGGCTGCATGAAGACACGGCTTTCCATCGTGCTTACTGCACAAGGCTGTATTGAGATTTTGAGCACTGTCTCTTGGTTTCTTGTGACTGACGCAAGCGGAAATCATGTAGTCGAGGAGTTGATCTTGGCGAGTTCTAATGGCCATTAAAATAGGAGTCTGGCCGTCCTTGTTCTTGTACTGGAGCAGGTCCGGAGCTTCTTCCACCAGCCTCCGAGCAAGGCGTTCGATTTTCTCTGGCTGGAGACCATTGTGTTTGACCACCTCGACCAGTACGTGAAGAAGATTACCTGCTGCTTTGGTTGAGCTTTTAGCAGTAATGTCACTGAACGTATGGAAGAAGTCGTCAGCTTGGGCCTCGCTCGTGAAGTCCTGTTCTTCTCTGATCCACCCACGTGCCTTTTCCAAACGGGTATCGTAAGCTTCCTCTAGATGCTGGTATCTGTAGACACCATCTTCATCATCGAGGGGGTCCTGAATCAAGGCTGACTCAAACTCATCGAGAGAATTCGCATATTCTTCTTCCATGTCAGAAGCCATTTTATGCACTGCGTCGAATTTTGTGTCTATGTTGAGTGGAATAAGGTGAGGTGAGACGAGCCATAGGTTAATCGAACGAAACGAGGCTCTGAGGCTCTGAGCCAGCCTGCTTATCTCGGTTAAAGTGCCCAGGGGGATTGGTCCACATGAGCTATTAATTGATAGATACCCC
Source organism: Fusarium oxysporum f. sp. lycopersici 4287 (assembly GCF_000149955.1). Classification (NCBI taxonomy): domain Eukaryota; kingdom Fungi; phylum Ascomycota; class Sordariomycetes; order Hypocreales; family Nectriaceae; genus Fusarium; species Fusarium oxysporum. The sequence goes on from NC_030998.1 coordinate 558,404, forward strand.
GCGCGAGCTGAAAACTAAAACACACCGTGCGACGATACCCCTGACCGATAGAGCACCGAGTGGGTGGTCAGATAAGAAAGCTCATTTCGTTCCAGCAGAAGGGTGGCCTTTGAATCAAGACTACAACATTCGCCAGGCTTGCAACTCTTCGGTCCAGGCAAAATGTCCGAATCCTATCAGAACAACCTCTTCGAGGATCAGAATAGCACTGAAGGTCTCAGTCTTGACATGTACGAGGCTGGGGAAGGCGACTTTCATGTCTTCAATGTTGCCCCAGACCATTACCATCGACAAGAAGCTCTTCAACGCACCGGCGCCGTGGAGATCAATTGTAGCATCGAAAAGGTCGTGCATGGAGCCCTTGCTCCTGATAGCGACTACTATGCAACTCTCATGGTTATGCAATGGTTTTTCCAACCTGAGAATGGGCGGCGAATTTCTGAGGCCACTATTGAACTCCTCTTCGAGGCTGAATCGAGTGACACGGAGATCGAAGTCAAGGGGGTTTCCTTTCCCGATACATACAGTCTAATGCCAACAACACAGGATGAGTCGGTCACCAAGGGCGCTGAGGCAACTGTCGGCGTGGAGCAAGTCGGCCAACTGAGCTTGACTGGAAAGTGGGAAAAGACGATCACAAAAACAACATCAGACGCCATTACACTGAGCGGTGGAAAGCGTATGGTTAAAAGCATGCCTCCCAACCGTATTGCAAGATGGGTGCTCTCCGAGAACGAATCGCAACCAGCTGGAATTCCCGCATCGCTCAAGGTGGCGGTACTTATCATAAGAGATGATGAGGAACGGTTCAGATGCAAGCTGGCTCTTGAGTGCAAGACGGATTTGAAAACACGATTTCAAGGTCTCTTTAAAAAGATCCCGAAAGACGACCCTATAATATTCCAACCAAACCCCGAGGATAAAGGCACACGTCCGAACAAGAATGTCACTTACGGCGATGAGGACTTGGGAACTGTCAACCTCGATGACCTATCTGATGTTACATTCCGCAGGGTCATATCAGACGGGCAAAAGGTCTGGAGATGATTAGAATAGTATGCTGCTATCGTTCAAAGACACACATAATCTAGAAACGTATTCCCCATTTCGCATGTCCTATAAGCAACAACAGCGAAATACATCTCAATCCAGTTAATCTGAAAGAGTTAAAGATGACAGATAGACAGTAGGCAGCCTATTAGTTCACTGTGGGCCCTCGACCTCGCCTGATACTGATCCCTGTAAGTGAGATGTGATGAGACGAATCTCACCGCATAATCACTATTTGCCTCCAATCAAAGCATGCCAAGTGTGGGTGCTGAAGAGATTACATATCCACTTTGGATGGCAACTTAGTTTAGGCAACACCAGCCCTACAGAGTATTGTTAGGCCCTTTGCCTTTGAATGATGTCTTCGCAAATCGCTCGATCCATTGCCTAGTCAGTCCTCAACAATGGACACTTCCGAGGACCTGCCGAATGGGCGGCCAGGCTCAAACTTAGAAGCGGGTGATGGGTCAGAGAAAATAGCTTCACCAGTTCCGGATGTGAACGCAACGGCCCCCAACGCCAATGTCGAGCAAGAAGAAAAAGAAGATGATGCAGTCAGCATCAAAACCACAACAGACGAGCTTCTCGGCGAAGGCACCGAGACATCACCCAGAGAACATAAACTTGGACTCGACATAAACTTTCCGTGGGGTTGGTCTGGTTCCTCCTATGATGATTATGAGTATGAAAAGGACCTAACAACTACTACTTCTGACTGTATCTGCTAACATTGCAAACAGTGTCATTACTGTGCACGGCATACGAGATGATTATAAAACTGCCTGGATTGACAGTAAGGGAAGCTGGTTCTTGAAAGACACTTTATTCAAGCATATGTCTGTGAGAGAGATAGATTATTCTTATGAGAATCATGAGGAGTCGATCCTCTATAAGCCTGATGGCATTCGAATTCTCGCAGGAAAGCTTATCGACGAATACGCAGCGGTTCGAACAAAGCTTGAAGAAGTAAGATACAAATTATCCTAAAGGTCGAGCCATAGGTCTAAGAACCACAACCTAGACTGAAACGGAGCGCCCTATCATCTGGGTTTGCCATGACTTTGGAGGTACCATCGTCAAAGAGGTATTTAGAAACCCAATCTATATAGAAAGTCATTTCTCTGATTCCCTGACCTGAATAGGCTCTTTCAATAGCAGCTCACAGCCCTGGAAGATGTGGAAAGATATTTATGCTTACCACGGGATTGGTGAGTGTAGCAGTCTGTATGGAAGATGCCTACTAAGTTTAAATGAGGTCTTTATGGGCTCGCCTCACCGATTCCAATCGCAGGACGATCTCGAGGATCAGTTGCACAAACTCATTCAACTTCCCGGTCCGGAGATCAAAAACAAGACAATGCTGAAAATCAAGCATCTTGCAAGGCAAATTGACAGCGCTAACCTAAGATTTCTGGAAACCAAGCTATTTGACAGAGCCACCACTTTCAATATCTTTATTCAAGACGCCAAAGCTAGTCTTGCAGCGAAGCCCGCTGATGATAAGTCTCTTGGTGCTGATGGAATCGACTACGAGAACGAAGACTTTAGCAAGGCGATAACTCCGTTCTCAAGAAACTCACACTTTGTTGGGCATTCATTTGAAGCGGCTGGAAGATGGCGATGGGATGACTTTGGGCACATGGACTTTGTTCGCGAAACCATTAGTTCTTTCTTTAGTCATATTGCCTACGCTTTTGGAGCAACTGGCTTTCGTAAGTTTTGGCCTTCTCATACTACGGACAAAGCTTTCATGATTTAACGCTAACAAAACAATAGCTTTCAAAGTCGGCTATTGTCTAATCCCGTTTCAAAAACGCCTCCTCTCTCTTACGCCCCCAACTCGGCAATTGAGCATTCCTTTTGATCCAGTTCTACCGCATCCTCCCGCGCTGAAGTGGATACATGAGCAAGAACCCTACATCTCGTTCGAGAAGGCAAAATCAGGATTTAACTACTTGCTTCTTCATGGCGACGGAAATCCACTGGTCAATATTTCCGAGGTGTCCCGTTTCTTTCACGCTGCCCTGGACTTCCACGTTGTCTCACTAGAAACGAAAGCCGCAGAAAAGTCGATCATCTACTTCGAATTTGATCAGAACGACTCGCGATACGCCAGTCTTTTATCCATGTTGACATACCTGGTCAATGTCATTTTAATTCGTTTCTGGCGAGAGTTCGAAGCCTTTCCCTATGAGGAATTTCTCTTTCTCAGCGAGACGTGTTCATGGACAGTCGAAGATCTATACCACATATATTCCCAGTTCAGAAAGGTAGCCCCAGGTACTCGCGACCTCACAGTATTTATCAGCTGCTTTGATCAATGTCCGCCCGAGGAACGAAAATGGTTTATAGACCGTATTCTGAACGAGCAGAGTAAAAGCATCGCCACTTATCACTTGATCATAACGACTTCTACCAGAGAAGGGCTTGATCTCGACGAAACCCCTCGTGGAAAGCACATCAACCTCATGGAATGTCCTTTGTTTAGCGAGCCGAACGGCAAAATAAAGAAGGAGTTCGAGGCTGAGTTGGACAACTTGGTTGCCATACGACCAATTTACGAACAGTCTCGATCCCAAATCCAAGATCTACTTCAGGGATGCCATAACACACCGCACCTTGGACACCTGGTCTTAGCCTGGCTTGAATCTTCGCTTCGAGGTAGCTCAAAGCAAGGCCTTGCGGCTACCGTCAAAAGCTTGCTTCCTATATCAGCAAAAGCCGTTGTTGATGTGTTTATGTCATCTATCGAGCCAAGTATCAAGATAAAAGCGGAGACTGCTTTTGACTGGATCAAGCACGCCGCAGAACCTTTGTCGCCGGAGGCTCTCATTGACGCCCTTGCAGTTCATATGACCGATGACAAGGAGATTGTATTGGAAGACCTCGATAAGGAAGCCGAGATGGCCGAATTGATCAAGGCCTTTGGTGGGATCATTACTGTCGAGAATGGCGATGTGAAGTTCAGCCATCCAACATTCTATCAAGTGATCCGACTTGACCAAGATGCAGAAGAATCAACGGTTAGAATTAACAGCTCAATGGCTGCAGCATGTTTACGGTACTTTCAATTCGAGAATGCCCAAAAGACGCTGACCGAACTTTGTTCAGCAAACTTCGAAGGATCCTCGCTGGAAACGCCACTGGATATAGTTGTCACTTCTCACCAACGAACCACCTTTGCTGAGTATGCTGTTCGGTTCTGGCCTCATCATTACAAGGCCAGCGAGCAGTTCAGTGCCAAACAGCTTGTTCATGAACTCTTCGACAGCAAGCTATCCCGAGCTGCCTGGGAGGTTCCTTTCTGGCTCCTCTCTAACCCTTTCACAAGGATTAATCGACATTACACATCGACGCTCCCAGTGTTCGCCATGTTGGGCCTAGAAGACTTGTTGGATGAGAAGATGAACTCTGAAATGAGCCACCCCTGGTTCAATGACAACTGTTGGCTTTCAATCACGGAAGCCATTCGATCAGGGGAAAAAAGTATTGCAAAGAAACTATTGGATCAGGTTGATGTAAATGAAGATGAGCTTCAAACCTCCCTATTCTGGGCAGCTGCTCAGGATGACAGAGAAACTCTAGATGCTTTGATTTCCAAGATCCCTGACCTCAAGACTTTCCCTTGGCCCGAAACCTTTATGCATCGACTCACTTCAACTGGTCAGGACACCTTACTGGCTACAGTATTGGCATCCGGCAGTGACGTCAACAACACAGGACCCTACTGGGGCTGTCCACCAACCCTTATTGCAGCCTGGCGGAATCGAGTTTCGACGCTAGACCTCATCTTGAGATCAGAGCCAAAACCTGACTTGACTATTGAGGACAATACCGGTGATAACCTTCTGATCGCTGCTGTGAGGCTGGGAAATCCAGAGATGGTCAAACTTATTGTTGACGCCGGCGCGGATCTCAAAAATGGTAGGAAGGCTCATGATCTGGTACGAGCTGCCGTGAGAAGCGGTTCACATGAAGTCGTCGGTATACTCCTTGAAGCCGGTGCCAAGGTTGAGATGGACGCGGAGGATGAACAATCACCGCTTTCGCTTGCTGCGGCTAATGGCCTTCTAGAGTGTGTAAGGGTGCTGCTTGATCACAAAGCAGACCCAAATGCCAATAGCTCTGCTGGCACTGCACTTTACGCGGCCGTGGAAAAGGAACATCTGGATATCGTTCGATTCTTACTCGAGCACGATCCCAAGCCAAGTATGGATATTGCTCCTCTGTACAAAGACTCACTTTTCATCCGTGCTATCTGCACTGAAAATATTGACTTGGTATCGCTTTTGATCAAACATGGCGCAAAGATTGATTACGTCGACCCTCTTGACGCATTCAACAAGTCCCCTCTGTCTAGAGCTGTTCGCGAAGGAAACTTGGATATGGTGAAGCTCCTTGTTGAGAATGGGGCTGATGTCAATTACTCGGAAGACGGAACAGACCCCCCGATGTTTGCGTCCCTGTACTACAAGCAGAACGACATAGCGAAGTATCTGCTGCAGATTGATGGCGTTGACTTGACGTGGAAAGGGCCTGAAGGAATGGGTACCCTCCATGGGGCATTTAACAGCCCAGAGCTCCTACCAGATCTGCTAAAGAGAGACCCCCCTATGAATGGCATGAGTGTATGGGGTACAGAGCTACACATGGCGGCGCGTGATGATGAGCTAGAGTCTGTGGAAATACTCCTCAAGAATGAACCGAAGCCCGACCTCGAGGCGACGATGGGAGATGATGCCTCAAATACGTTTGAGGTCGGTTATACTCCTTTACAAGTGGCTTGCCATCACTTTGCTTTCCGATCCGTCAAGGCCCTCTTAGAAGCTGGTGCTAACCCTCACGTCCTTACCAACGACAAAGAAGATCTTGTCGATATCGTGCTGGGACGTGAGGTAAAGTCGGACAACGTTGAGAAAATTCTAAAGTTACTGATTTCAGAACCATACAATCTACCCACCGAACGAGTCAATGACCAGAACCGCACCCGGCTCCATTACATCAACGAAACTACAACCCTTGCTGTATTTCGAATTTTCACCGAGTCGAAGCCAAATCTGGATGCTCGGGACAACAAGGGTTACACCCCTCTGGCCGTGGCTATCAGCAAGTCTAACAAGAGCATCGCCAAAAACCTCATCGAACAAGGTGCTACTGTCAATATCTTCAGTCCAAATTACGGAAGTATCCTACATTTGGCTACCAGCGCTGGATCCGTGGATCTCGTTAAGCTTTTATTGGGATCGGGTGCAGACCCTGATCTGGTTGATCTTGAGTACGGCGAATCCCTCCTGTACACAGCTCTTGGCATTGAAGACGAAACGAAACTCAAAAAGATGATTCGGTATCTTGTTGACGAAGCAAAGGTTCCAATCGACAAATTGGGGGGCAAATTGGGATATCCTATCATTCGAGCAACGGATAGAGCATCAGGCTATGGTCTATATGACACAGGCCGTAAATTGGTGGAATTCCTGATCAGACGCAACATTCGCCTGGATGTTTCCGACAACCAGGGTCGCCGAGCTGTGCACTTCGCTTGCAAATCACCTTTCACTGATATTCTCAAGGCCCTTGTTAGTGCTGGAGCAGATATCCATTCCGCCGACAAGTTTGGCCGTAAGCCAATTCACTTCGCAGCCTCAGATCCGTACGTACGCTGCCTTGTTTACCTGCTTGAGACGCTTGGAAAGACAGATGTCGACGTCAAGGACCACGACCAATGGACCAGTTTGATGTGGGCTGCACGCTCTGGTGATTTCAATTCTGTGGAGACGCTCCTGGAACGAGGCGCCGACATTTGGGCGCGAAGCCGATCTTCTGAGCAGCGAACTCAGTGGTCACCGCTCAAGCTGGCCAACTTTGCTGGCCGCAGTCAGTGGATTACCGATCTACTCGTGCCCAAGGAGTTATCCAGGACCAAAGGAGACGGTAGTCAAGAAGAATGGGACGAATACTTTCACAAGAGCAAGGTAGGGGATGACAAGCGTGTGATATGCGATAGCTGTCTAGTTGTAAGCCAATCATTCATAGCCCTTTTCTGGACCGGACTAACGATTGGCGATTCCTGTAGCTTATCAGTGGTCTGCGTTGGGATTGTATTGAGTGCAACGATAGCTTTTCGCTGTGTTTCAAATGTGTCCCTCACAAGTCCGACCTCCATAATCCGGAACATAGTTTTAGGGACATTGGGCCTCTTTATGAAACGGAGTCAGTGGTAAGCAGTGTAAGAAGCGACAGCTCCCAGGAACTAGCGCCTGCAAAGGAAGAGGATGAAAACTCGGAAAGTAGTGCTGGGATTGACCTTCAGAACTTGGAGTTGGATTTAGAAGACTAGGCGAGCTTTAGGAGAGGTTGTAAATAAGTTAGTTTAGCTAAATATAGGCACCTTTAATAGAACAACTTAAGTTAAATTATGAAAGTAGATTCAAGGTTGTATGGTAAATAAAGCTACGAGTGATATTGTCATAGGTCCTGATTCCTGCTGCTTAGTCGGATATCATATAGTCGAAAGCGTTTATGTCCCGGTTCATGTACAATTAATCATCAAGACTAACAAGGAGCGCAACCCCATCCCTATCATAACGAATTGACTCGGTTATCTCGCCGTCAGGATGGTCGAAAACTATGATCCCGTAGAGTTCAAAATACTGAAAAAGCCGGACCCGCTCCAAGTTCGACATCAGTTCCGGTCTTGTTTCGCGAACAGTTATACAGTCGCTTATCATGATGTAGAGCTGAGGTCCCACCCAGACGATGGGTGCGAGACAGCTGCCATAATACTCTCGGTTGGGGGCGAATACGCGACCTCTGCGTGCAAGACGTCTTTGCGCAGAATTCAAGAGCCGAATTGCGTGAAACCAGAAGATTATTATCTGGTCTCTTTCGTAAACTTGGTGGCGGATACGGTTCATTTTCTATGTTATATATTCAGGTGTAGCTGACTCGTGGTGTTGTTTCAAATGTGATTGGGTAGAAGGCTTGTGCCGAGCATGGCCTTTTTATTCGCCTGGATGCATTCGATCCGGATGATGCCGATTACTATCTAGAATGGCTCGTGATGAAGCACTTCAACAGGTGGCCATTCATTAATCACATCAGGCACTGGTCAAAGCCTGTGCAGAATGCGCTCTTCATATCGCTCCAGTGGCCATTGATTCTAGAAAAAAAGGATTTTTCATCACTGTCAAGGAAGAGATTGTTCAAACAAACACTCAGTTCGGTCACTCATACAATGATATTGGAGAGGCGAGGGAGTCATCTTAGAACAATGCTCATGACTGATTTTGCTGAACCACCTGTATTATGATTCTAAAGAACAATGTCATAAGAGAAGGTATTATTCACCATGCTATCGACAGTCCGCTTGTAGCATCCGTGTCTTTCTCTTCAAAGCTGACCCTTTCAAAGGAAAATCCTCCGTTTATAAGTGTGGAACAAGCCAAGCGTAGCACTTCTGTGATTTGATGATTGCTTCAAGCCCTCCTCGGTTTCCTCGAAGACTGCCCACTCGAAAAGTTGAGGTTCTGCAAAAAGGCCATCTTGATGAAAAAGCTCAGTTGCTTCCAAGACCATTAGTAACTCTTGATATAACTGTTCGCCATCTGCATGCAAACATTGCGATATCGTAATGAAGAGCCTCCACTCGTCCACCTCACATTCCTCGAGGCGGTCACCGTACTTCTGTCGGATAGGCTTGAATAGATTGTTCCCAGCGGCGATTTGGTTGTGTTGAATAGTATCAGTCTCAAGGAACTTGAAGGCGATCGTGTATTTTCTTGGGTTGGTGATGGAGCTCATTTTTATTGTTTGCTTTCTGTGGTTGGCTGCGTTGTAGGTTAATGTTTGTGATGGGAGCTGGTTCTTGGAACAGGACCACGCATGGTCTGTTTATATGCCTGGGTGAGTGCACCCTTGACACTGATGAGACTGACTCATGCGAAGAATGTCAACAGTGATCAAGTACTACAGCAATCGATCGTTTCTGAATGACTGTATGGAGGTTCAGCTCATCACGCTGTCTACACCTTTCGATTCAGCGTAAAAAGTCCGTCTTAATCGCTCACAAAGAGGGAATTCTGTTCTAAAGCCGATTGACAGACGAAATGATTGAGATTAAGAGGTGAGAAAGATATAGTTCTGACAATGGCCATCGCTCATGTTCGGATCATTTGTTCACTCACTTAACCAGAGTTCAATCAACTTTGATAACTTTTCTGCCATGAGACAAGTTCAACAGCCTCGCTTACGTGCCAACCAGCTTAAGATTTGGCTATGCATTCCGTGACGTTTATGTGGTCAGCACGAGATGATACATCTGTTGCTTTGTCTCAATACGTAGGCCAAAGGCCCAGGGAACCAACGCCTATTTGCCTCTCGGCCCTTTCTGTTGAGGCCCTCATGCAAAGTGAACAAAGAATAAATTCATTAGGAAGGTCTATTTGACCAAGTCGAAACAGCATCCATGACCACGCCTTATCCATCCATATCGACATGGGACCTTTCGTCTCTCATCACTATTCATCACACCTTGTCTTTGATTTCCGCCATTCTGGCACCGGAAGCTGGAAGTGGGCTGCTAGGAAGCGCTTGTGTCTGGTGGCGCAGGAGCTGTGAAATAGTCACACTCGCCGTTGTCTTTTATCCTGACACCAAAAACCGCGTGAGCCTCCCACTCGTCGAAAACCTTCATCTTCTCAAGGACTTTCCATAACTTCCCCACAGCCTTGTCTGCGGTGCTGAACTCAATATCCAACATATATGTGAGTAGACCCTTCTCGAGATTGACCTCTTGTCGGCCTCCAGAGCCATATTTACGGACAAGGGGATCATCTTTTGGTTCTCGTCCTGGTTTGATTCCAGCTTTTGGTTGGAACTGTGCAGTCATCTGGCGGTACTTTGGTTGGCCCATGCTGGGAGAGAATGATGATGATAGGGATTGATTGATAAAGTGGTTTGGTTTGGTTTAGGGTTGGTGATGCGTTGAGTATGTGTGTTGCCCTGCTGAGTCTGTTGTGAGTTTCGATGGAAAGCATCCGAGCATGGCATGTTCATATAGGTAGATGGACTCCAGTGCTCCTTCCATGAGAGCTCATTCACGCCGAAATCAACGCAGTGGTTTAGGTACGGACAAGCGATTTACGGCATATTCAGCAACTATATGAACAGTGATTTAGGTGTTTAGCTCGAGAACCTGGCAAAGTCAGTGATTACTCACTGTTCGTGAAGCCTGGAGTCCGGTTTGGGTATCCAAGTGACCAGGACCGTGTCTTCGGGTGAATCTGCCCTGAATAACTCACAACACGCGCTATCTGTATCACCCCTTCCAGTGCACAATTTCTCAACTTATTGCTACAGTCTATTACGCAACAGCAACCATGGGACATTCCTAACATGGGTGTTATCCTCATCATTGGCAAGCATCATTTATCCTCCTCTCTCGGCCTGCCTGGTTAAACCACTTTTCTCAAAGCCTCCTAACTTAAATCTTCTCAAGCGTGTAAGAGTGGATAAGACCAGCGAATGGCAACCACTCATTTACCCGACGAGTAGCGATACATATGCCATTCACTATCACATAAGGGATGAGTCGCAAGTCAAGGGGATTCCGAGATCAAAAGTGGAGCGTTTTTGTATTAATTACCTATAGGCTCCTAACTCACACTTTCACCTTTGGTTGTTTGGGTAACACATCGTCTCCTCCTGTTGTCATTTCCTGTGTCCCAAACCATCCACCCCTCCCGCAGAGCGTGTGGTGCAAAGGTGCAAATTTGTTATGCCTACTGGCCTGGGTAGGGGTTTCCCAAGGGGTACGAACAGTGATTGTCCGCATGCAGAACCATGATTCTTTCCTCCTCCCAAGTCTTGAAAACATCAGTCGCCTTGAGCTTGGGCCAGAGCTCTTCCTTCATCTGCTCATATGTGTCGCAGCTCTTTTTGATAGTAATGGTGAGGTGGTTCTTTCTGCTATCATTATAGACGACATTTTCCATGCCGTAGTGCTCTTGTAGCTCCTGGAGGAGTACCTGCTTTGGATGTTTCTTACCCGCCTTCAACTTGAAGTGGATCTCGATTGACTTAGTCTGAATAGTGGCAGACATTTTGGTAGTTGAGATTGTTTGTAGTAAGTGTTTGTGAGGTGAAGTTTATGATCCGAGTGTGTGTTCGATTGTTGTTGAGTTGAGCTGGGAAAGTTCCGGCTAGGGTATATTCATATAGCTGGACGAGCTGACATTGTTCGTGACGAACGACGGAAGGAATCACCGGTAATTCAGTCATCAAGGAGACACCGTGACACGTTAGATGCAAGAGTCACCAGTGGTACTGCTCATATCACCGTAATTAACAGACCTCTGAGAGAGGTCTCCTCCGTTCACAGCTTCTCGTAACACTGATTCATTGATCCGGAACCGCATGAACGGGGATCAAGGACCACTACTTGTTTCTCTGAATGATCAAGACCCAAGTCCCATTGCTACAAGGGTGTGTGGTCTGTCCCTTGAGGAATCGACTACAATTACGCTTCTGTTATGCCCCGACTCTAGTATCTCTCTTTATATTGCACTGTTTCACAAACAGTTCCTCCGAGTCTTATCTTGTCTCGCTAAAAGGCACTCTCCTGGTCAGTCATTATTCTGAACTTAGAAACATCAATAATATGGGATAAGCAAACACGAAGTACATTTAAGTAGCCAGTCAACGCAGGGTCTTGTGCAAGTGCATTGTATTACGAGTTGCTCCCATCACTACATCCCCCTATTCAGCCTAGGTTACCATTTCCTGCAGTTTATCACGCAATATCAACCGTAGAATGTGCCACCTTCTCAACATGGGTACTGTCCTCATCATTCACATCCATCGTCTTACCCTTCTCTTCCGGTCCATCCAATTTCACGTCCTCTCCAAACGCTTCCTGAATCCTTTCAAGCGTGTAACCCTTCGTCTCGGGGTAAAGCCACCAGAAGACAACAATCTCGACCAGCAGCCAACCAACATAAACAAGATAGTACTTCCAACCCAGAGAATCCATACCAACAGGGTTGACGAATTGATTGAAGAACGAAGCTGCTTTCGTGGAGAAGACCAGAATACTCAGTCCCATGGCTCGAAGTCGAAAGGGCAGAATCTCAGTGGGATACAAGAACAAAAGCGGGTTGAGGCAGATGTTGAAAGACGTGTAGTAGATAAAGATGAAAGCAAGAGCGGATTTGCTCGCTGCTTTTGAGCCGGTCTCGTTGTATATCGCGATGCTTGCAGTTAGTGCTGAGAATGTGAGAAACATTGCGATGCCACCTCCAACGAACATGGAACGACGGCCCACTTTGGTGGATAGGACAGCGGCGAAGAGAGCGGTGGCATAATTGACAGTGCTGATGGTTCCGTTGAGCATAGTCTGTTCGCGTTGGGTTGCAATGCCGATACGTGACAAGATCTTGGTGAGGTAGTATGATACAAGGCCGTTGCCAGACCATTGACCAAAGACTGCGAGTGTGATGAGGATAGCGAGTCGCTTTCGGTTGGCGGGTGTAGCAAGGAAAAGCCCGAGGCCCTGTCCTTCGATCTCACGCTCAGCCTTTAGAGTTTCGTTCATCTCCCAGAACTCAGCCTGTACAAGAGGACTATCCCAGTCACCATCGCCATGGTTCTTCACTAACACCTTGTATGCCTCGTCGCCTCGATCTTTGTATACCAGCCACCGCGGAGACTCATCCAGGAAAAATACGAAGCATACTTGGATACAGGCCGGGCCAGCCTGAAGAAGAGTTGGAAGACGCCATGCCCACGCGCTAGGAATACGATAACTCCCAAAGGCCACCCATCCGGCCAGAAGAGCACCAAGATAGAAGCTCGTATTGTAAAGCGAACCGAAGAGGACTCGATGTCGAGGATGAGCGAGCTCAGAGATGAGGACTGGGGCAGCAGCGAGAGCGAGTGTAATACCGAAACCAACGATGATACGTCCTCCTATGAACGTCTCGATATTCGTGCTGGCGCATTGAACAATAACTCCAATTATCATTATAAAGCTTCCAATGATTATAGAAAGTCGACGACCGAAACGATCCGAGATGTATGCTGAAAACGGAGTCGAGATAATGGCTCCGAGTGGATATGACGCGCTGGTGATACCGAGAAGAGCGCCCTTAGGGGAACCGAACTGGTCCTTCCATGCGGTTACACCTTGAAGAGATGTAAGAACACTTCCATCGTAACCGTTGGTTGCGCAGACGACGAGACAGGCTGGAGCGAGGATTGCGTAGAGATGGATGAGTGACGGGGTAAGGGCGAAGACAGGACTCTTGTCTTGAGCAAGGATCTCGGCCACAGTATGGGCCGGGCGGGTAGAGGGAGTATTAGCAGTCATGATGACTCGAGAGGCAGTCTTGTAGAAGAAGAGACTCTGTCAGTCGATGTCGATCAACTGTCCCAGAAACTCGGCAGCATTGGCGAGATGCAACAGCTTTATACTTCAAATCGCCTCTTCATTGAATCTTGCGTAGACAAGTTCTTGTCGGAGTCGTCGAGTAGGCCACAAATTCCATGGGCTGACATTTACATGTCCCAAAGAGCCTGGTACCAGGTCTACGTGACCTCGTGCTCATCCCCAGATTGACAAGGGAAGACCGTTCCCCGGAAAACTTAGTCGATGTGACCCCCCAGATTCTGAAAGCAGCTTAGCCTGGGAGGTAAATCAAATCAAGGCGCGGAGAGACGGACCAACTCCGCTCTGGAGTGTCGAAAAACGGGCCCAATTATTGTGCGGAGCTGAAGTCCGTGTCTCCCCGCTCCTAGCATGGGCTAGCTTTGTGATCGTGATTGCCTCCAACAGGTAGTGGTATGCTCGTGATTTCAATGTTATTTAGCTGCGTGATGCCAAGTTCCTCGGCAAAGACGCCGGGTCAGCGGTTTCTATGCCGGCGTTATTGCTCAATCTGAATGCCGAGGAAACAGTAGTATTGAGTACGTTTTCGGATCTGTTGAGGAAGAGGTTGATCTTCATGGCATGACGTGCGGCAAGTGGGAAAGGAGCCTTAGCTACAAAGGCACTCTGCATATCAGAATGACAGCAATGTGCCCGGAGCCTTTTACATGGACAAGATGCATCATGGTAATCGACAACGTCGAGAGTCTTAATTTCTACCAACTTTGCTTTCAACATTTACTCTTGTAGTACCGCATAGATCACTCCATGCCCTTCGCAAATGGACTGCGAGCTCTAATTCTTTGCCCATAAATGTATAGCAGCCATGGAATACCAGTCAACAATAGCCCAAGGCCACCAAGCAAGCCACCAGTCCCCTTCAGTGTCAAACTGCTTATCATCCTAGCCGTGACAAGTGGAAATACTCCGCCCAAAATATTTCGACATAAACTCTGAGCTGCCAGTGCCGATGAGGCGTATCCATGATATGTATCAGCAAGATAGTTGAAGACGGCGAGATAAATGCTGAATATACCCATTGAACATGAACCGAGGGCTATGCACGGAGATATCCACGAAATATCTGGTCTGGCTGTCATGAAGAACCAGAGGAGGCCGATCGGTAAAAGGATGGACTGTATGCATGGTGAGAGTAGACGCTGTTCTGGTGTAGACAACGGCTTTTTGTGAGTTAGCACCTGTTTCATGGCCGGTTCCTGGAGCAGTGAAATTCCGATGCCAACGATTGATCCAACAATAGTAGCTGAGTAAACTGTCCCGACCTGAGCGTTATCGAAGCCATATACGCTGCGAAACACCAGCCCAATACTGCTGAATTGCATGTACATGATTGCCCAGGCAAAGGAGACCCATAAAGACATACAGAACACAATAGGCTCTTTCGAAAGAAGCCGTAGTGGGAAAGCAAAGCCTCGCCATAACATGCTGATTTCGATGTCCAGGCATTCTTTGGTCGCAGGAGCAAAGGTGATCATTGCCCCTGTTGTTGACTTTATTGGTGTTCCATTCAGCATGAGGCACTTCCGGCGCAAAAGGACATTACTTCGTGTCTCCTGAAACAGAAAGAACAGTACGACTGTAGTTATGCCGATTGTGATAAGCTGGATAAAGAAGATCCATCGCCAGCCGAGAAGGTCCACGACGCTCCCACTGATCAATGGTCCAAGACTAGCACCGACCATGATTGTCATAGAATACAGAGCCATTGGTGTATTGCGGTCTTCTTTGCGATACAGATCACTCACAACACCACCCGTAAGCGTTGCAAAGACTGCGGCTCCATTGCCTGTGATCAGACGAGAAACCATCATGCCGACATAGTTTTCTGTGAGAGCGCATCCAAGAGTTCCGAGGAAGAAAACAACTCCAGAGCCCACGAACGTCCAGTATCGACCATGCGTCTCGCTGATGGGAGCAAGAACCATGGGGGCAAAGGCGAAGCCGACAACGAAAAGGGTGATTCCGATGTTGAAGAGGGTATCGCTGATGTCCCATTTGTTGCGAAGAGGCTCTGAAGCAAGAGCATATGCTCCGGCGGCGTATGCCGCAAGGGTAGATGCTACGAAAGGCCCCAGAAGGGTGGTTGTCTTCTTCTGAGCTGACCAGCTGAACGGTGAGAGGTATATGTCGGCTACATCGTGGATGAATGAAATATCAAGGTCGACAGAACGAAGATGATCGGCAAGTGAAAATGAGGGCTCAAGGGCTTCAAGGCCAAGGGGTACCCGGATTTCGTTCGGTGTCTCGGTAGAAGCAGATGCTTGGGAGACGGTTTCTGGGGCTTTGCCCTCAAGCGGAGGATGCTCTTGGATCACGACTGCCATTGCAAAGAGTATAATTCCTTGAAAAGTTTGTCTCCAAACTGCCGCTCATCTTGCAGTTGAAATTTATACCAGTCAAGAACAAGGTTTACATCGGTCCTAACCGGGCAATTAATGAGGCCATTAGAGCCTGTCGTTGGTTCGCTAAAGCGGTTCCGGCAGTTTAGAATGTAGCATCGGGTAGATAGGAAATTGGTACGAGATCCGAGCGTGCTGATCATAGGGTTAAAGTTGGCGGGGATAGACGGACCAACTCCGCAAGGGCCAAGAAGATGTTATCTCACACGACCAAAAGAGTGGATGAAGCAGGTCAGCGAATAGCATTCTTTTTGGAAAATATGTAGTATTTACTCCTCATTTCTACTTAAAAGGCAGATATGATGCCTCCGAATTGCAAGTTGAACAAACAGAGTCGAGTTATTTGAGTAACATCACTACTTTTTTCATCCCCCTTATACGAGCCAATCTTCCCGCGATGACCCTTGTAAAAGCCCAACCTCCCCATAATAACGGGCACGTCAAAAATGAGGCTAAAGAATGGGCGCAAGATAAGCTTTCGCAAATGACTCTTGAAGAAAAGGTCCTTTTGCTCACCGGCGAAGACCTGTGGAGGACCAACGCAATTCCTCGTCTTGGAATTTCCAGAATCAAGACCTCGGACGGACCTGTCGGTGTTCGTGGGGGCATATTTACAGACGGAGTCAGCGCTGCTTCAGCGCCTACCGGGTAATTATTTCTCTGTCCATGCGGCGTTGCCGAAGCTGACAAGGGTTCTACCACAGGGTTTCCCTAGCGGCGACTTGGGATTTATCTGTTATTAGAGATGTTTGCAGCGTTTTGATCCACGAGGCAAAGAGCAAGGAAGTCGATGTTTTGCTCGGACCAACAGGTAATAACGCTCCGCCCGCTCAATATCACCCGGTTCTTACTTTTTATAGTATGTATTCCCAGAACACCACTCGGCGGCCGCAACTTCGAAGCCTACAGCGAGGATCCCTACCTGACCGGCAAAATCGCCGGTGAGTTCATCAATGGTCTCCAAGATGCAGGTATTGGCGCTTGTATTAAGCATCTTGCCGCAAATGACCAAGAAACGCGACGCTTCTTCATCGATGAGAAGATTCCGGACCGAGCTCTGCGCGAAATTGCCCTGCAGCCGTTCCAGATTGCTATTCGTGATAGTAACCCTTGGACGGTTATGACTGCTTATAACAAGATCAATGGGACGTTCTGCTCCGCTCATGACTTTTTGATTCAGGATGTTCTTCGTAAGGAATGGGGTTGGGATGGTCTCGTGATGAGTGATTGGTTTGGCACGAATAGTGTTGTTCCATCTGTCAAGGCAGGGTATGAAGCCACGACCTAAAAGCGCTTGGAAGAGAACTGACATGAAACAGGCTTGATCTTGAAATGCCAGGCCCTGTGCGGCGAAGAGGCAAACATCTCATCGATGCGTACCAGAAAGGTCTTGTTGATCTATCCTTCATCGATGCATCTGCTTCCAGAGTCCTTGAGCTCGTACATAAAGTCGGAAAGAGCAATATTCCTGATTGGAAGGAAGGCAAAGAGAAAGCAGACGATCTTCCTGAACACCGGGCGATTTTTCGTCGAGCTGGCGCTGAAGGTAAGTTGAAGCTCCAGGTCGAGAAGCAACATTCTAATCTGAACCTCTAGGCATCGTTCTGCTCAAGAATTCTGCCAAACTTCTTCCTCTGTCTAATTTGGATGGGAGAAGAATCGCTATTCTCGGCCCCAATGCTCTTCGGTCCGTAGCTACAGGTGGAGGCAGCTCTAACCTCGCACCTCATTATCGAACAACACCTTACCAATCGATCAAGTCCGAAATAGCCGCCAAATTCCCGACAGCCAAAGTCCATGCCCATGCAGGTATCCTCACCCATCGGTACATTCCGCTCGTGGATCAGGATGTCATGACGAATCCAGAGACTGGGAAGCCTGGCTTTCAACTGTGTCTGTACCGCAACATGAACCACGGTGGCCAGCCTTTCATGGTTGAACACAGACCTAGTTCCAACTTGGTCTGCTATGATGGGCTTCCTCCAGAGTTGACGACTGGTGAGAGATACTCGTATAGAGGACGAACTGTACTCAAGCCAAAGACCACTGGCCTCCATGAGTTTTCCCTGTCTTCATGTGGGCCGGGAAAGCTAATGCTCGATGGAGAGGTCATCATTGATATCGAGCGACACTGGTGGTCTCCCAAATCCTCTTTGTTCATGAGCTACGGTTCTCCTGAGGAGAGGGTCAAGGTGTACATGGAAGCGGGGCGAGAGTACAAACTGCTACTTGAGTCCATAAGTCGAGAGCCTAAGCCATACGATCTTGATTACATGGCCGAACTTGAACGCGAGGAGGTTCAAGATGGCGGTCGTATTGGATTCATGGAGAACCCCGGGGATCTAGATAGGTTCTTCCAGGACGGTATTGGCATGGCTCGTGATAGCGACGTTGCGATTGTCGTGGTGGGCAAGGACCATGAGTGGGAAACGGAGACCAGTGATATGGTATCAATAGACTTGCCCGGGCGATCAAACGAGTTTATCAGCGCCGTCGCTGCAGCCAACCCAAACACCATCGTGGTTAACCAGACAGGCAGCCCTATCACCATGCCCTGGAAAGATAAAGTCTCTGCCATAGTTCAGGCTTGGTATCAAGGACAGGAGCAGGGCAATTGTCTTGCAGACGTGCTTTTGGGTACAGTAAACCCCAGTGGAAAGCTACCCATCACCTTTCCCAAGCGCATCGAAGATACACCACCCTACGATAATTATCCTGGTGAGAATGACGTGGTTTATTACGGGGAGGGTATATACGCAGGCTATCGATTCTATGACCATCGTAAGATCGAGCCTCTTTTCCCCTTCGGTGCAGGGTTGTCATACGCCACCTTTGAGTACAGCAACATGCGCATCAGCAGCAATGAGTTTCATGAAGAAGCGGGTATTGAAGTTGAGGTAGATGTCACCAACATTGGACCGAGGGACGGAAAGGAGATCGTCCAGTTCTATGTTGGGCAGATTAATCCGAGACTCCATCGACCAGTGAGGGAGCTGAAGGGTTGGGAGAAGGTCTTTGTCCCTGTGGGTCAGACTGTCACTGCCCGTATGAAGATTGACAAGGTCAGTCTGTCATACTGGGATGATAGCGTTGCTAAGTGGGTGATTGAGAAAGATGCCGAGTATCGTGTGACCGCGGCCAAAGACTCGAGTGACGAGGGGTTGACGGCAGCTTTCCGGTCTCCCAAGGAGTACCAATGGGTCAACTAGCAGTGGTCAAGGTGAATAAAACAAAAATATAATACAAGGGTTTAATAGGGATATTCTAGGAAGCTAGAAGATTCAAGATTTCACCATCGCGAAACGCTGTCGGTGACATCTCTGCTACCAAGCCTGAAATAGCTTTTCTAGTTTCCCCTGCAATTTCCCAACTTGAAGGTAATACAAATTGGCAGGAGTCGCTGCGGAGTACAAAGGTAAGCTGAAGCTCGCAGGCGAAAAGACTAGGAATTGGTCAGTGTGCGTTAAAATCGCGATGGTTGTATCGTACCTTCGACAAGAATTTATAGGATGAAGCAACAATACCAATGGCTCCTGTAAGATCCCACTTGCTACCACGGACATCAATGCGCTGCCAACTGCTGTGCGTGCGCCTGCAGCGTCGGCGTCACTAATAGAAGCTGTAGTGTCGTGGTGTAAGGTTTTGTAGATATATGGTCGATGGATGATGGACTTTGCAGCAAAATATCGAGCCTGTAGATGACCACGTAATCTCTCATCCGTCGAGCGATGAGTTTGATCAAGTTGGGGGTCTTCTGCAAGTTGTGCCTCTGAGTAGCTGAGGAACTCGAGTCCCTGGGGCAGACAAGTTCTCCACTCTTCAAGTTGACGGTCTAGCTCGAATATTACGGATGAGGAGACTGACATGAACGTGGCGGGCTTATCGATGTGTGTTGGTTCTCCATTCGTAGCGTTTTCAGTATGGTCTGGTTCCTGTTAGCTTCATTGTAGATTCATCCATAAGTCCATTAGCTTACCTCGGCTATAGAGGTGGAACAAGATACGGTTTAGCAGTTTTCTCATGGAAATAAGAGCTAAGAAGAAGAACTGGTACTGCGCGTGGCGAGGATCGGTGCCTGCTCCGGGAATGACAGGTAGAGGCATGCTGCTCGCGAGCTTCCCAAGCCCGCTGGCTGGAAAGTCGAACTCGGCCAGAATTTGGCTTCTGTAGTGTCAGAAACTCGGAATCGGCTGTGCTGTAACAGTTCTTACCTTTCCTGTAGATATGCAATCCAGAAAAGCTGGCAATGCTGTGCCTCTAATGCCCTTTGCCTGAGATGAAGTTAGTAAGCGGGTACCAATGCTGGGAATGGCAAGCATACAGTGGAACAAGTATTGAGACGGTGCAACACGCTTTGTGATTGGCTTGCCAGGCATCATAGACCCTGAATTTGGCAGAATAGAAGAGACTATCTTGTTAGCAGGCGGTGAAGCTCCAGGCAGAGGACAGCTTACCCCATCAGAAGCAGGCACTGGACGCTCTCCCAGTTACCTCCCTCTAAATCACGGAACATGTCGTTCGCCAGGTTGAAAAATCCCAGTCCAATATCTTGCTCATTACCGGATGACCACTCTTCATGACCGGAGTAGTGGGCGACGATGGAGCCCAGGCTGCAGACAAGCAGAACCGTGCATGAGTTATAGTTTGGCGCAAAGTTAGTTTGCACCGCGTTGCTTAGTACAAGAGAATAAAACAAGGACTCGTTCAGGATGAGGCATGACGGATGGAAGTGCTGAAAGTATGACTGTGTCAGTAAGCTGACTTGAGACAAGGACAAACGTGATAACCAAGAGTCATCTCCAACTGGTGTTCCAGCTTCAAAGCAACGAGGTGGTGTTATCGACTGGGATAACCTTGGTCGTTTTATCTCCAACTCCATCGGGTACTGTAGGTCCGGCTCGCTCATTGAAAGAGTCGAGCAAGGCCAAGTCAGAAGATGCTGCGGCGCGGTAGAGTGGCGTTGGGATAGTGAGAGCTCTTCCAACACTCGGCCCGTGTCGAGAAATGGGGTTGAAGCATTTTGAACAAGTCCAGTGCCGCCGAGATTCAAGGGACTGAAAGCAGCGAACTGGCCGTTTCCCGGACTTGAGGCCAGGCCGGTCGTAGGCGCTTGATGATGACCATCACTTTGTTGAGCGAAAGCTGTGAGGACATCGAGTTTCTCGTCCATCCGTTTTAGCGTGCCCGTTAGTTCCTCGATCGACAGGTTTTTCCTGTTGATTGTCAATGAACAACGTCTACAATTGAGTCCAGGTGCCTACTTTGCGGCAACAGTCTCGATGTACATGCACTCAAGACCCAACCGTGTGCATCGAGCACAAGCGGGTTTCCTTTCGTCACATTTTGTCTTTCTCTTCCGACAAGCTTCGCAGGCCTATTCAATCAGCCATTGGCTCTCACTCGTGCGACGATGAGACTGACGTTGAGTGCTTGGCGGCGAGAAGGGTTATTCGTTGTTTGCATCTGGTTCGGCTGATTGGACGTTTCGACTGGACCTGGTTCATGTCCTGGCCGATCACTGTGGAGTTGATTCGAGACCTCCCCTTGTCAACGCGCTAAGAGATGGGCGGAATAACATTGGTCCAGAACGCTAGCCCAGCCAGCGAAGCATTAGATGTAGGGTAGGAGGGCCAACTGCAATCGTTGCCTTTTCTCGTCATTCCTAAATCAATTAGCATTGGAACATAATACCGAGATATTAAGTACAAATTGAGGGATAAGAATAAGCTTTTTATTTTCAATTTGATATTTGGTGACGCTTTTGCGGGCTGAGTATCTCTCTTCCACGGATTTAGACTTGCATCCAGTTGCTTCATGGTCAATGACGCCCTAACACTACTCCAACCCTCAGTACTTCATGCTCAAAAATTTTGAAAGACCATGATGCACGACAACAAATACAATTTGAAATCTTTGTTCATTTCTTCATACTTCATCGCATATGAAATATTTCTATAATGGGCCGAACATGTAGTAGTTGTTTCTACACATCTTTATTCTGTCCATTGAGGCCCGCACCCGTTCCAACAGTGAGACTTTGCATGGGTAACAAGCACAGATCTAGAGTTAATAAATCTCCTAACTAATCGATCGATCCTCAAATTCATCGTCATGAAACTTTGAAAAGGAAAGAATGCGTGTCACAATACAGATATCACCGTAAAAGGAGCAATCAGCAATTCCAAGATCTTGGTTTCAGACGGAATCTCGTAGTCCCGGGTGCACCAGCGTCTTGTCATGATGCAATTGCCGTCTCATCCCTCGATTTAAGCTTAATGTTACTGCAACACAGCGCCGCGGAGCTGTGACCAAGGAGATGGCTGGCTTGGCATGTTTCCGTCTAGTCTTAGTGCAACCATCCTGAAACACGTCTCGACTCTCTTGCCCCAGACATCTCATACGTATATGATACCACGAACTTGATAATTTTTATTTCCGCTTTTATCACGGAAGTTGATCTTTCCAATCCTTCGCTTTTCGTCGTTTGATTGTCGTACGTTTTTTTGCTCAGCCCTGGCGGCTTTTTTTGTTTGCGTTTGTTTTGTGTATTTCCCTTCTTTGCCCTGGTGGCCTTATTTGTGTTTTTATTAATTGGTCGATCGCTTTAATTTCGTCATGTCGATTTCGTCTTGTCCGGTGTCGGGGTCGGCGGGGGGAGAGTGTCCGGTTGGTGGTTCTTCGCGATCGGGGCAGACGCGACGAGGCTGTGCGTTTTCGGCGGCGGCGCAACCTGGTGATCTTCATGCTGCATTTGATGTGAGTGAAGGGAAACAAGTATTGAAGACAGGTACTGACTGAACATGTAGATTCCGCGGGGGATCGATACAGAAGAATGGCTTCGCGCAAGGTAGGATGTTCGATGAACAAGGCAGGTCATGACAAGGCTGACATGCAATTGAACAGAGAACGAAAGACGATCAATGAACTCCTCTACGCCGACTACCCCTCCCGGGAAGAAGTCGATTCCGTCAAGAGCCAACAAGAGCTCGATGCCATGAACGCAAGCGACCACGATCTCCTTGCCATCGCCCTCGGCGCCCCAGCACGACAAGTCCTCCAACGCGCTCAAGAAATTGGTCCCCAGACAGGATGGCGCGATGGATACCTCAGCGTCGAGCACGGCTTCTGCCCACCAGACTACGAAGAGCCCATTGCTGCGCTTGCAAGATCACCGGGTCGCATTTGGTCTGATCTCTGTGAGCGCATGCCAGGATGTTGCGCACGAGGAAGAGTGCGAGAGGCTGTTGCTGCGCTGCCGCTTGTTGAGGGTACGGAGGAGAATATCCCTGATGAAGCTCTCTGGGGTGCCGTAGTGGCTCTCGGCATGCTCTGCTCGATTTACCGATTTGAGGATAAGCATGATGGAAAGAATGGACTTGCTATCACAGATGGAGCGACAACGAAGCCGCAATGTCCGATGGGTGACGACCTTTGTGAGGAGCTGGAGGGTATCCCTTTGTGCATCGCTCTTCCGTACTATCAGGTCTCACGAAGAATGGGAAGAACCCTGCCCCACCTCTCATTTCCCGATCAAGCTTCATACAACCTCAAGATCAGAGACGTCAAGTCAAACACCCCATATCTTGCGCGCTTCGACAATACTGATCTTCGATGGCCCATGTTCGGAGAGAGAGCTGAGGTAGCATTTCTGAAAGGATGCGCCGATACCTCTGGTAGGTCTTTCCCCTCCACTACAACTCGTCAACTAACACCCCCAATAGCCTCATTCCAACATGGTCCCGATGCCATCGCCGCATGTCAAGAACACGTCATGACCGGCAACATCGAAGGTCTTCTTCACGAGATGATCCGCCTGAAGGAGATCCTCGAACGAATGCCCAACGCCTTTCACAGCATATCGCCCAACCCCAACGCGGGCGACAACTATGTATCAGCCGACAAATGGGTTCGATGGGGTCTCTTCTCATCGCCATTATCCAAGCGAGTCCCCGCTGCTTCGGGCTTGCAGTTCCCTCCGTATTTGGTGATGGATGCTTTCTTGGGCCGCAAGACGTAGGTCAAGTTCCGAATACCTCTGTGACTTTCACTAACATGACACAGACACGCATCCTTCCTCGGCGTCGAAGCCCTCCACCTTAGAGCGTGGCTCCCCTCCAACCACCGCGCCTTCATTGCCGCAATCCAATACCACTACTCCATCCCCGAATTCGTCCAACGATCCGGCGACCCACGTTTAATGGGTGTTCTCGAGGGTATCGTCGAAGCCTACGCTGGCGAACGTGGTTTTATGGGTGTCCATCGCTACAAAGTCTTCGGTATCCTTGAGGTCGCAGCCAAGACAGGACGAACAGCCACAAACGGTCTTTCTGGCGCGGCAGATGCGACAAGACCTTGGGAGGAGACACATCGTCAGTTCTCAGATGCTATGAAAGAGCGTCTTGAGCCTTTCCGTGGCAAGCTTGCCATGGAACCGCATTCGATGAGGGGCACGTTTGAGGAATGTCGGTATATGGCTAAGATTGCGAGTTGCTCTTCCATTGATCAAGATGCAAGCCGGTCAACTGCCATGGTCACTCTGGATATTCGGGACACCGGTATTACTTTTGCGCCTGGAGATCGAGTGGCTGTTATGCCTCTCAACAGCTGGGAGGAGTGTGCCAAGATGGTTGCTGCTCTGGGTCTTGATCAACACCTTAGGGAGCCAGTCGACACTACAGGAACTTGGTCACGCTTCGAGCACCACCTCTCCACAGTTACGAGAACCGCGCACAGACAACTTACAGTCATCGACATCCTCCGTCGAGGTCACCTCGCCCCAATCACCAAGGAGCTCACTGTCAAAGTCCACGAGCTCCTTCACGCTTCGTCCAACACTGTCCTCCAAGTGTTAGCCACAGAGGAGTGGCCGGTACGTGGATCGTTGGGCGATCTTCTTCAGAAGGCCGTTCTCGATACGCCAAGCCACATTTGGAACAGGGCTTTCAACCTTGAAGACCTGAGCTGGCTGTCGGAGCTCGTTCAGCTTGAAGTTCCCCGAACATACTCCATCTCTAGTCACAGCGACGAGCTGCTCCCCAGTACCGTCGACCTGACCATCTCCCGCGCCGAGTATGAGCTCAGTCCAATCTTCTCGCAGGGACAGACTGTCACCAGAGCCGGTGTCGCAAGTGGCTTCTTCAATCCTCGTCCCTTGTCCGCAGAGAACAGCCTCTTATACGAAGTCCTGATCGGTGTTTCTCGACCGGTTGCCTTCCAACTTCCTATCGACAAAATGGTTCCCTGTGCTTTCTTCGCCGGAGGTAGTGGCATCGCCCCCTTCCGCAGCTTCTGGCAGCATCGGCTAGCGACATCGGGTCTGTCAGGTGGGCGTAATTTGCTGTACCTGGGAGTCCAGTCCCGTGAGAAGTTCTGCTACGAGGCTGAGCTGCGGGAACTAGTCAACATGGGCTTCATGGAGGTCCATCTTGCGTTCTCCAGAGATCGTCATGGTTTGGCATATGACGGTGTCGCACGGGATCTTGTGGAGAAGTCGACACCTCCTCGATACATCGACAGCCTCATCGTCGAGCAGGGTAATATGATTTGCGACATGGTCATGTCAAAGAAGCAGGGCGGCCTTGGTGGTCACTTATACGTCTGTGGCTCAGTGTCTGTGTTTGACTCGGTCATGAGCGGCATTCGTAAGGCTATGTACAACTACCGCACAGCAACCATGGAGACCGTGGACTTGATCATCAACAAGGCTTTTGCCGAACGTCGCTTCATGCTTGACGTCTTCATGTCTCCCAAGGCCCTCCCTTGCAATCTCCCGACGATCTCTCTCTCTAGCCTCGCTCTGCACACTGGTCATCGCCAAGAGTCTCGAATGTGGATCGCTGTTCATGGAAGTGTTTACGACATCACCGACTTCTGTCCCATGCACCCTGGTGGAACCCTCATTATCAAGTCCAACGCAGGTGTCGACTGCACCAAGTCCTTCGACAACCTTGCACATACCAACAACCCCGAGGTGTCGAGTCTGCTGACGAGGTACTTCATTGGTCATCTGGCTCCCAAGCCCGACTATCGTGATAGCGACGTTTCTACGCTTCATGATCTTTGGGCTTGCTACTTGAGGGTCACCGTCGAGACGCTTGTCGCCCATCAGTTTGAGATGAACGATATCATGGGCGAGTCTATTGACTCTCCCTCTGCGTATGATCCCAACGGTATCAGCAACATCTGGCTCCGAGAAGGCCTTCCAAACACCATTGCCATTCGAACCTTCTACGATTACCAGAATCGCTTGCTACAGGGTGGCTTTGCTGCTCTGTTTGGATCAAAGCTGGAGGAATTAGTCCTGCGCCTTCCTTCAATTCGCCAAC